>NC_037336.1:103459472-103639472 GCF_002263795.3 Bos taurus
AAAATTTTTTTTAACTCCCTGGAAAAACAACCACAGGAAATCCAAGCTCAGCAGAGCTCAGGGCTGCATTCCATACTTGACCATGGATGTTTGAGAGGGTCTGACAGGGCGTGAGGGCATCTGGTGGAGAGGCCTACTCAGTAGCAATGACCTGCTGACATGGGAACAGCAGACGGGCAGGAAGAGGAACAAAAAACGCGATTAAATGTGGGCAAGTCAGGCCCAGCAGCGTCTTGTGAGCCAGTGACGGCAGGCACAGCTGTGATGCTCACGGAAATAAGTAGCAGCTCAAGTGCCACAGCCCACTGTCTCTGTGTAGATGGCATCACCTCTAACAGCAGAACTGGGTCCAGAGAAACGGACCCAGGGAACCTGCAGAACTCATCCAGCATCATGGGACACGGGGACAGGTGTGGACACAGAGCCGGGCAGCCAACCCTAGGCTGAGGGCCGCTGAGGAAAGGAAGCCTTTCCGAGCCAACGAGCCCATCGCACGCCTCCCAGAATGGCACCAAGCACCATGCCTACTCAGACTTCCTGCCCAATGACAACCTAAGATGTTTAGAATAACTGTTAGCTATGATACTCTCCAAAATGAAACTTAAAACAAAAATTAAATATTTCTAAATAGTTAAGGTGGTAAAAACAGCAGCAGGTCTGAAAAATGATTAATATGAATTAAATTTAACTAAAAGAACAGATAAATACAAAAATAATATATATATATGTGTGTGTGTGTGTGTGTGTGTGTGTGTGTGTACATATACATATTTACACACAGGTACTTAAAAGGTCTTATATATGTTTGAAAAAAATCAAACTTATCTAAAGAGTTCCTCCAAATTATCTGATTTACTTGGGATGCACAAACTAGGTTACATACAACCTGTAATTGTTCTTGCATTTCGAAGCTCTTTTACCATCATTTTTAAAATCAGTCTTTGGTGAAAACATAGTTGCACTGGGGAGAGAAGAACTCTATGTCATTCAAAGATTAAAAGTTCTAAGCTTAAGAGACCTACTTTGCAGTGAAAAAATAAACATAATAAATAAATAAACATATATAAACATAAATAAACTAACTTGGGCTTCCCATGTCCCAAGTTAGTAATAAACTAAACATTTAATCACTGTAATTTTGACAGCTATTCCTCTAATTCTATATCCATATCAGCTATTTCACTAATGGGGACATAAGTGTATTTGTGTATTAAAATTCTGGAGAACACTGTGCTATTTTCCTACAAATTTTGGGTTCTTAGGCAAAAAACTAAGATAATCACTTTGCAGCCAGGCATGCAGGGCAACTCCACATTTCAGCTTCAGGTCTGGAGCCCTGGGAGAGAGACAGGGGGGTGGGGAGCTACATTTGCTGCAGACTCTGCAAGTGCACTGGGCAATGACCTGGAGCAGGCCTGGATGAGGCAGGTGAGGACATGGACATCTGCCTGTGAGGACCGGGCTGGGGTGGGGCTCATCCCACCCAGAGCACAGGGTCTGGAGAGGCTGTGTTAGGGCAGTGGGAGCTGGGTGAGGTCCAGGAGGAGGCAGCACCCAGGCAGGGAGGCAGGCAGTCCCTCAGCCTCACCACCTCCCCGCCTGTCCTCACTGCCTCGGGGACGTCACAGTGAAACACATCCTCACCCACTGACCCCACCTAGAATCCCCTGTACTTTTTCTAGGAAGTTCAAACCCTGGGGCTAGTACTTAGGACTGACCACCGCCTGGTTCCTCCTCCCCCTGGACTCCCTCACAGGCCCCACATGCAAGACCCAATCAAGTAAAGTGAACCCAAGGAGTCCACACTTAGCAGATGGCATCACCACTGAGCCAGCACACAGGCTCGGGGCCTGGACTAGTGTGCGGTTGTACTGAGGCATGAATCCAGGATCTATCTATCCACCACCCACCCATCCAACACCCATCCATCCCTCCACCCAGCCACCCAGCCACCCATTCATCCCTCCACCCAGCCACCCAGCCACCCATCTACCCACTGATTCATACACCCACTGATCCATCCATCCACCCACCCATCGATCTGTCCATCTGCCCACCCACTCACCCATCCACCCACCCACCCATCCACCCACACATCCATCCACCCACTCACCCACCCATCCAGCCAGCCACCCATCCATATCCACCCGCCCATCCATCCACCCATCCACCCACTCACCCATGCACCCACACACCCATCCATCCACCCACTCACCCCCCCATCCAGCCAGCCACCCATCCATATCCACCTATACACATCCATCCACCCACTTACCCATCCATCCACCCACTCACCCATCCACCCACCCATCCATCCACCCATCCACCACCCACCCATCCAACACCCATCCACCCAGCCACCCATCCACCCATCCATCCCTCCACCCATCCACCCAGTCACCCAGCCACCCATCTACCCATCGATCCATACACCCACTGATCCATCCATCCATCCACCCAACCATTTGTCCATCTGCCCACCCAGCCATCCATCTACTCATCCATCCATCCATCCACCTATCCACACATCCAACCATCCACCCATCTATCCACCTACCCACCCACCCATCCATCCATCCACCCACCCATCCACCCATCCATCCACCCACCCACCCACTCATCCATCCACCCACCCATCTACCCATCCATCCACCCACCCACCCACCCATCCACCCATCCACTCACCCATCCACCCACCCATCCATCCACCCACCCATGCACCTATCCATCCACCCACCCACCCATCCATCCACCCATCCACCCACCCACCCATCCATCCATCCATCTATCCATCCACCCATCTATCCATCTACCCACCGATCCACCCATCCATCCACCCACCCATCCACCCACCCATGCACCTATCCATCCACCCACCCACCCATCCATCCACCAATCCACCCACCCACACACCCACCCATCCAGCCAGCCACCCATCTACCTCCTGCATTGCAGGTGGATTCTTTACCAACTGAGCTATCAGGGAAGCCCCAAAGTACATAGTAAGCACTCAATAAACGCTACTGCCACGTCTGTTCTGCGATGGTGTCATGCTCGGGTCCACACACCAACATCCATCCACACCAGCACCTGCGCCCGGAGGCCATGGTCTGTCTCTGGGTGGTCCACTCACCATGGGGCAGCCGTGTAGCCCGACGACCGTATTTTGCTATGGAAAACCAGCGGGTGGTCCTTCACAATGCTCCGAGCAGCTGCGGGAAACATGGTTACAGAAGAAGCAAGTCACTAACACAGCTGCTTCATAGTGGATAGGACAAAGCTCTGCAGAGACAGCCACGTTCTCACAAGAGGAGTCAGTGCACACCCTACAGACTGGAGAGGCTTCATCCCTGACGACAAACCAACCCCACCAGCAGAAAAGGAAACTGAGGGCGCTAAAAGCGCCAGAAAACAACAAAAGCGTGATTTTCCTGCTTAAATGACCTGAATCGCGGTGTTTAATACTGTGTGTTTCAGATACTGAACCACAGTGTTTAATACTGTGTGTTTCAGATACTGAATCACAGTGTTTAATACTGTGTGTTTCAGATACTGAATCGCAGTGTTTAATCCTGTGTGTTTCAGATGCTCAAGGGCTAACACGCCAGCCCTTCCCGCAGCGCGGGTCCCTCCGGCCACGTCTGCAAGAGGCTGTCCGCTCTGGGGTGAGACAGGCCACGCAGAACGCGGCCGGTGGGATTCTGTCCACAGGCCCCTGAAACCCGCAGCGTGGAGCAAGCGCCTCTGTGCCGGTGCCAGGCACAGCTCCTCTACGACAGGAATGCAAGTCTCTTAAGCCAACCAAGTGTCTCTCTTATGCCTGAGTTTATCACGACACAACAGTAAGAAAGACCAGCCAGCAGAGCATTTTAATGGCGAGGAAACACGGTACCCTGTTCTTAACACCCTGTAAGCGTCCACGGCCCAGCTGGCTGGTTAGAGCTCTGACACCTCGGGAACTTACCACCGACACGGACATGTCCCGTGGGTGCTTCCAGACAGAATAAAGTCCTGCCAGAATTACTCATTTTTATGTGTATTTGATACTTGCTATTCAATATGAATATTCTGTACAATACTATGAAACAGCTTTAGGAAATGGATAATTACATAATATTGAATACTCCAAAAACCAGTTCTCTTTTTTTAAAAGCAAAGAAACTCAGCTCTGCTTTTGGAACTATTTCAAATGTGATAAACTGAGACATATTCCCATCAGAAGCTCAGGGAACCCCACTGGGCACAGAGGCCCCGAGGAGGGAGCTGGGCCCCCAGAGGCCCTCGGGAGGGACTGGAAATCCCAGAGGGACCAGGAAACCTTGCTATTTCTATTATGCTTTTGTAAGAGGAGGGATGCAAATTTTGAGATTACAGAATCACTATAAATCAGTCATCTGTAATATTCCATATGAATATTTTCTAAACAACACATAAAGCTATCATAAAAAGTCAAAGCTTTAAAATTTCACCAGCCCCTGGATACAGAGAAATTAGAATCTCTGGAATAAACCTCACTGTTTATATGGTTGCTCTCACTAAAGTTTTGTTTTCCAATCTACGTGTCACTTAGCTGTGAAGCATAGTACAGCATGTACGGTCGTCTGGGACAAAACGATACGTCCTAGTAGGGCATTCCCCGTCGGTCCAGTGGTGACTTCAAACCCTGGTCGGGGAAGTAAGATCCTGCAAGATTCTTGCCATGCAACCAAAACAATAGAAAAACTTGGACAAATTATCATTCAAAACGATGCACGCACCCCTATGTTCACAGCAGCACTGCTCACACAGACAGGACACGGAGACAACCCAACCGCCCCTGGACAGATGAACGGATAAAGAAAACACGGTGCGTTCACACAGCAGGATGCCACTCGGCCGTGAAAACAGTGACATAATGCCATCTGCAGCAACATAGATGGACCTGGAGATGACACTGAATGAAGTGAGTCAGAGACGGTGTCATGTGGCATCACTCACGTTTGTCATCTAAAATACGACGCAAACGAACCTATTCTCAAAACAGAAACATACTCACTGACATAGAGACCAGAACGGTGGTTACCAGGAGGGCCGGGGCGGGGAGGCACAGACTGAGAATTTGGGGATATTACATTTAGGGGGCATCCCTGATGCTTCAAACAGTAAAGAGTTCAGTACAGTTAAGTCGCTCAGTAGTGTCCGACTCTTTGCAGCCCCATGAACAGCAGCACACCAGGCCTCTCTGTCCATCACCAACTCCCGGAGTCCACTCAAACCCACGTCCATCGAGTTGGTGATGCCATGCAACCATCTCATCCTCTGTCAACCCCTTCTCCTCCTGCCCTCAATCTTTCCCAGCATCAGAGTCTTTTCAAATGAGTCAGCTCTTCGCATCAGGTGGCCAAAGTATTGGAGTTTCAGCTTCAACATCAGTCCTTCCAATGAACACCTAAGACTCATCTCCTTTAGGATGGACTGGTTGGATCTCCTTGCAGTCCAAGGAACTCTCAAGAGTCTTCTCCAACACCACAGTTCAAAAGCATCAATTCTTCGGTGCTCAGCCTTCTTCACAGTCCAACTCTCACATCCATACATGACCACAGGAAAAACCATAGCCTTGACTAGACAGACCTTAGTAAGCGTCTTTTAATTTCATGGCTGCAATCACCATCTGCAGTGATTTGGGAGCCCAGAAAAACAAAGTCAGCCTCTGTTTCCACTGTTTCCCCATCTATTTGCCGTGAGGTGATGGGACTAGATGCCATGATCATTTTCTGAATGTTGAGTTTTAAGCCAACTTTTTCACTCTCCTCTTTCACTTTCATCAAGAGGCTCTTTAGTTCTTCTTCACTTTCTGCCATAAGGATGGTGTCATCTGCATATCTGAAGTTATTGATATTTCTCCTGGCAATCTTGATTCCAGCCTGTGCTTCCTCCAGCCCAGCATTTCTCATGATGTACTCTGCATAGAAGTTAAATAAGCAGGGTGACAATATACAGCCTTGACGAACTCCTTTTCCTATTTGGAACCAGTCTGTTGTTCCACGTCCAGTTCTAACTGTTGCTTCCTGACCTGCATACAGGTTTCTCAAAAGGCAGGTCAGGTGCTCTGGTATTCCCATCTCTTTCAGAATTTTCCACAGTTTATTGGGATCCATACAGTCAAAGGCTTTGGCATAATCAATAAAGCAGAAATAGATGTTTTTCTGGAACTCTCTTGCTTTTTCCATGATCCAATGAATGTTGGCAATCTGATCTCTGGTTCCTCTGCCTTTTCTAAAACCAGCTTGAACATCAGGAAGTTCACGGTTCACGTATTGCTGAAGCCTGGCTTGGAGAATTTTGAGCATTACTTTACTAGCATGTGAGATGAGTGCAATTGTGCGGTAGTTTGAGCATTCTTTGGCATTGCCTTTCTTTGGGATTGGAATGAAAACTGACCTTTTCCAGTCCTGTGGCCACTGCTGAGTTTTCCAAATTTGCTGGCATACTGAGTGCAGCACTTTCACAGCATCATCTTTCAGGATTTGGAATAGCTCAACTGGAATTCCATCACCTCCACTAGCTTTGTTCGTAGTGATGCTTCCTAAGGCCCACTTGACTTTACATTCCAGGATGTCTGGCTCTAGGTGAGTGATCACACCATCGTGATTATCTTGGTCGTGAAGATCTTTTTTGTACAGTTCTTCTGTGTATTCTTGCCACCTCTTCTTAATACCTTCTGCTTCTGTTAGGTCCCTACCATTTCTGAGCCCTTCTTTGCATGAAATGTTCCCTTGATATCTCTAATTTTTTTGAAGATATCTCTAGTCTTTCCCATGCTATTGTTTTCCTCTATTTCTTTGCATTGATCGCTGAGGAAGGCTTTCTTATCTCTCCTTGCTATTCTTTGGAACTCTGCATTCAAATGAGTATATCTTTCCTTTTATCCTTTGCTTTTTGCTTCCCTTATTTTCACAACTATTTGTAAGGCCTCCCCAGACAGCCATTTTGCTTTTTTGCATTTCTTTTTCTTGGGGATGGTCTTGATTCCTGTCTCCTGTACAATGTCACAAACCTCCATCCATAGTTCATCAGGCACTCTGTCTATCAGATCTAGTCCCTTAAATCTATTTAAACAGTAAAGAAACTATCTGTAATTCAGAGACTTGGATTTGATCCCGAAGTTGGAAAGATTCCCTGGAGAAGGGAATGACAACCCACTCCAGTATTCTTGCCTGGAGAATTCCATGGACAGAGGAGCCTGGTGGGCTACAGTCCATGCAACAGCAAAGACTAGGACAAGACTGAGTGACTAACACACACACACACACACACGTAACATTTAGAACGGATAAACAACATGGTCCTACTGTATAGCACAAGGAACAACTATATCCAATCTCCTGGGATAAACCATAATAGAAAAGAATATTTTTTTAAAGAAATATATAGATATATAAATATATGTGTGTGTGTGTGTGTAAAACTGAGTCACTCTGCTGTACAGCAGGGATTCGTACATTATAAATCAACTAATACTTCAACTAAAAATAAATTTAAAATAAAATAAAAAAGTCTTAAATTCCATTTTAAGGGGCGATCTAAGTAAAACATATCTAAGAACAAAATGTAAATGAATTTGGTTAAAAAAAGAAAGACAGTCCCAAGTCTCGTTTCACAGCAGGTCTCCACACAGAGGTCTGCTATCAGCTGACGCTGGGGAACGCGGTCCTCTGTGCAGCTGACAAAACCAGGTGACCTAGGGTATGAGGGACGGCACTGCTTTTAACAGAGTTCACCCTGCAAGTACTCTGCTTCGAGTGGAAACATAGTTAGGATTTTGGAATACTCTCTGAACAACCTAGTATTGTTCCAACTATTAGCAATTTTAATCAATATTTGTTAGTCCACAAGTATTTCACAAAGAATGTTAAAAGCAATCTATACATAACATAACATTATTTGGGGTATTATTGAAGAAAATGATTCAAAAAGACTTTTTATGTTGCCCAAAGTTATAGAGTTACTTACTGCCACTGAACTGTACAAACAAGTATGATTAATATGGTAAATTTTATGTAATTTATATTTTACTACAGTAAAAAGTACACACAAGAAATAAGTGAAGAGATGTACACTGCCATATTTAAAATAGATATAAAGGGAAAGTGTTAGTCACTCAGTCGTGTCCGACTCTTTTTGACCCCATGGACTGCAGCCCACCAGGCTCCTCTGTCCGTGGAATTCTTCAAGCAAGAACACTGGAGTGGGTAGCCACTCCCTTCTCCAGGGGATCTTCCTGACCCAGGAATTGAACCCGGGTCACCTGCATTGCTGGAGAAAGCAATGGCACCCCACTCCAGTACTCTTGCCTGGAAAATCCCACGGACCCCGTACAGTCCAAGGGGTCGCTAAGAGTCAGACATGACGGAGCGACTTCCCTTCCACTTTTCACTTTCATGCATTGAAGAAGGAAATGGCAACCCACTCCAGTGTTCTTTCCTGGAGAATCCCAGGGACGGGGGAGCCTGGTGGGCTGCCGTCTATGGGGTCGCACAGAGTCGGACACGACTGAAGCGACTTAGCAGCACCTGCATTGCAGGTGGACTCTTTACCGTCTGAGCCACCAGGGAAGTCCCTAAAATAGATAAACAACAAGCACCTACTGAATAGCACGGTGACAGACTTTGTTTTCTTGGGCTCCAAAATCACTGCAGATGGTGACTGCAGCCATGAAATTAAAAGATGCCTGCTCCTTGAAACAAAAGCTATGACCAACCTAGACAGCATATTAAAAATCAGAGATACCACTTTGCCAACAAAGGTCCATATAGTCAAAGCTATAGTTTTTCCAGTAGTCATGTACAGATCTGGGACTTGGACCATAAAGAAGGCTGAGTGCCAAAGAATTGATGCTTTTGAACTGTGGTGTAGGAGAAGACTCTTGAGAGTCCCTTGGACTCCAAATAGATCAAACTAGTTAACATAAAGGAAATCAACCCAGAGAAACCACTGCCAGTATTTCTCATGTTTTGAATTCCTACGAATTATACCCAAGTCATGAAGAAACGCCCAACATATTCCCCACCACAAAAACTATGTCAGAACACATGAGAGGCAGAGAAAGGAAGGAACAAAGGAAGAAGAAAGCATTGAATTTTCACCTCGATGAACGTGAATCCGCAAAGCGACAGAGTGAAGCTAAACAAACGTGACTCAGAGGAGGAGCTGCCCCACATCCTGCGTTTCAGACTACGTTATACTCACCAGATTGTTTCTGAGTAGCCTGCTTGGTTCTTTTTTCCTTAAGTCCCAAGTACAGCGGAGAAGTCGGTAACACACAGGAGCTGAAAGAGAAACACAACCCTGGTCTGTGAGAGCAAACATGCGTGATGGAGTTGTTTCAGGGAAACGTGCATCGTAAAGACGGTTTCGCACGACTCCGCACCTGGGCAGCACCGACAGGTCCGGTCCCGGGTGGGGGCGCTGCTGAGACCTCAGCAGAGCAGCAGGGTCCGCCTCCACCAGCGCGGTCTCGTTCCCAAACATGGACGTGAGCAAGCAGAGGGCCTGCGCGGACGGGTTCAGAGAATCGGTCATGGTTGTGGGCACTTTAGTTGTGCTAATGGGTGCCCTGTGCAGACGCGTGTGACCCCTGAACCTTCACACACAACCTCACGCGGTGAGCAGCCGGGAGAGCACGTCGGAAGAAGGGAGGATAAACCGCAGTGGGTGGGCGCACCGCCCCGGCCTTGCTCAGGGTATGGCTCACGACTCACCTCACCACCACCGGTTCTGCTCGCCACGGCGCACGATCCAGCAACCTGAATGCTGAGGCTCTGGAAGTCTTCATTCCCGGCAAAGAGAAAACAGGCCACACATAAGGCCATGAGATGCTGCCTGCACACGGGCCGGGGCCGGGGCGGTGAGGACAGAGCACACAGGCCGCTGCCCGTGCAGAGGTGCCCTGGCGTGAGCCTGCAGACCAAGCTCCACACGTGGCCGCAAGAGTGCAGTAGGCGCAGCGTCCCTGTGAGGACACCGAGCCAGGCCGGGCACATGGCGTGGGACCTTAACGGACAGAAAACCAACCAGGAGGAGGCAGGCACGGGCGCCGGGGCCAGCAGAGGCTGCCTGTTTAGACAGACGACAGGGAGGCAGCTCCCCAGGAGGAGGGCCCGGACCAGGACGCCGGAGCCCTTGGGGAGTGGGGCGCGGGCCAGGCCGTGTGCACGTGGGGCAGCGGGCAGCAGTCCGTCGTCTCCCCGCAGCTCAGGGGCCGGTGGGGACCAAGCCTGCAGGCGTGCAGATGCCAGGACGGGCGAGGAGTCTGTCACTCAGCCCCACAGCTGCGATGGTGACCAGGCACCGCAGCAAGGCTGTGGTGGGGACACAGGGCCAACTGCAGGTCCCGGACATGGCTGGGCCCCAGGAGGAGGGGGAGACAGAGGACAATGGGTGATGGGGTGTAGCAGGGGCTCGGGGGTTCCAGGACAGCCAGCGTGGTGCAGTTGACCAGGAGCCTGGTCCCTGGGGGTCAGTGACGGGCACCCACCGTGACCCCCCGAATGTCAGACAAAGGAAAACGTTCAAGTTTCATACTATCTGTATCAAAGATTCTCTGAAGGTAGATCTTACCCTTGTAATGTAAAACAGCCTCCAGTTCAAAGCTTGACAAGTTAAATATGAGCAAACCGGTGGAGCTTCCAATCCACAAGCAGCGGGCAGTCTCAGAGAGGCTGATTCCAAAAGGAAGAGAGAAAAGCGTGTGCTGACCGTCCCCCTCAGCCAGGGCGGCAGGGACCCCGGGCCTCGGGGAACCTGAGGGTCCCCTGCCCGAGTCTTGGGTGCCGGCCCCATCTCGGACGACCTCTAGCATGTCCCCTGGGCGGGTTTCCAAGGCCCTACTGTTGAGAGGGTAACAGGCAGGAAGGCCAGGGGTCTCCAAATGGAGGAAATAGGCTGCAAGTATCAGACATTTCTCTCTCTCTTAAGCAGCAGGAGGAAACAAACTAGCGATATTTTTTCCTTCTCTATACAAATGTAAAAGGAGGTTTCTCTTAAAATACTGTGTTGTCATAATAACACCTGGTTTCACCTGAAGTTAAGTATTCTCAAACCTTGAGTTAACCAATGCATTTTTCTTATGGAAATGTTTGTCTTAAGCTATGTTAATGTGCTATGCATTTACCCCAGACTCTGTCTTCAAGTTGGTTCCACCTAATGGCTCAGAATCGACTTGACAAACCAGTATGTTATACTCAGATATTGTTCCCCTAATCTATGTAAACGAAACTATTTGTATGGTGATCTGCCCTTCTACAAGATTCGTGTCAGTTGTTTTATGGCCCCTGGGATGAATCATATGATGCCAAGATTATCCCAAAATACATCTTATGGGTGAGGGGCCTGGTGCCATTCTGAGTTTTAAGACATTCCTTTCTTTCATTGACAGACTGCTAGTGACTATATAACATCCAGCTGAAGACTAGCAGGGGGGTACTCTTTCTGCCCCCTTCTGATGCCTATTTCAGAAGCTTTCTCTGTCTCCTTTATACTTTAATAAAACTTTATTACACAAAAGCTCTGAGCGATCAAGCCTCGTCTCTGGCCCCGGATTGAATTCTTCTCCTCTGGAGGCCAAGAATCCCAGCGTCTTTTTGTTCAGCAACAACCTTTCACTGTCCAGGGAAGGCAGAACTCAGAGGGCCACAAGCTGGGCCTGACTCAACTGTGACCTGAGGCTTTCCTCTCCTCTAAGGTCACCAGAGGGAGGCACCTGTGGCTTCCGCGAGACCCCCACACAGGTGGGCATCCCTGCCAGAGCCCCACACCTGTGCCATGGCTGCGCCTGAAGACCCTGCTGAGCAGAGCTGACGAGGTGGAGACTGACTGACAGCGGCGTTCACACCAGGATGGACAGATCTGCCGCTGCGTCTTTGTTTTCTGGTGTACAAACTAGACCCAGGCTGTAAACTGACTGGCCAGCCTCCTCTGGCTTCGCAGACCTGGACTCAGAGCAGCTTCCTCAGGCACACCTGAGAGCAGCACACCTCGGCCACTGGGCCTCCAACAGCCCCCACTCCCTGGGCTGCTCATGGGTGCTCAGCCTCCAACACCAGCCCCAGGGAGACCACGTGGGCCTGAGCAGAAATAGGGTCACTCTCCCTGAGCAAAGGTGGGGACCCAAGGCCTCAGACCCCCTAGTCAGCTCAAGTCCAGGCCAGGCAGGGGCCCTGAGCAGACACAGCTGCCTGACGGGTAAGCACAGCAGGGCTGCAACTGCACCAGCCACCTCCTCAGGGCTCCCACCCCAGCAGGACCAAAGGCAGGCCTTAGTCAACGCCAGAGCTCTCTGCAGTCTGTGTGGAGCCAAGGGGAATGAAATCATGATGTATTTGCTTAGTCA
This sequence comes from Bos taurus, assembly GCF_002263795.3. Taxonomy (NCBI): domain Eukaryota; kingdom Metazoa; phylum Chordata; class Mammalia; order Artiodactyla; family Bovidae; genus Bos; species Bos taurus. Next base: position 103,471,843 of record NC_037336.1, read on the forward strand.
GAGTAAAACAGTGGCTCCCTGTCATTGCCAAATATTTAAAATACTTCTATAAAACAAGAAATAACTAAAATTCATTTGGGGTCAAACTTAAAGGTATGAAATATGGCACAGATGGCAGAAGTTTAGGATGAGTTATGATAATGTCACCCTCTCCCCTATTACAGAAGTCAAGGTCAGCCTCAATGGGTGAAGTAAATTAAAAATAATCTCATTTCCTTTATTAAATATAGTTAAAAATAACTGATCAAGATTATCAACCTTAAGGCTTAAAATATGCAACTCTAAGAACACTTACAGTTATTATTACTCATACAGACAAAAATAGTTTGGTTTTATTTTAATCGTTCTAGAAAAAATGAACCTAATCTGGGAGGCTTTCTCCAGAAGGGCTTGGTGGAACTCACAGTACTCACAATGCACAGCCACAGGCTGCCAGGCTCAGGACAGGAAGGGCCACTTCAGTCTCTTCTCCCGTTTCTGGGGCCTTCGTGGACGGAGGCTGACCACCTTCTATGGACAGAATTACTGACAATCTGAGATGTGATATTAAAATGACTGGTCATGGTGAAGGCTACCAGCTGACCCCACGGGGCACTGTGGGAGATGCATGTTGTTGGAGTAACTCAGACCGAGTCAAGAAAAACCCTTGGTCTTGTACATTATAAAGCACAAGGTTGGAAATACAACTCAGACCCTGTGTCATGAGCCTGCAAGGGAGGGAGATGGAGTTTCGAGGACAGACCCGCAGAAAGGGGGTGGGAGGAAATGGCTTAAAACTAACTGTGGGTTCTGAAAGCGGGCTCAGGATCCACCGTGTGTGTTCGTCGCTCAGTCGTATCTGACTCTTTTCAACCCCAAGGACGGTAGCCCACCAGGCCCCTTGGTCCATGGGATTATCCAGGCAAGAATACTGGAGTGGGTTTCCATTCCCTTCTCCAGGGGACCTTCCCAACCCAGGACTCGAACCTGGGTCTCCTGCATTGCAGGCAGATTCTTTATCATCTGAGCCACCAGGGGAAGCCTAAGATCCACTAGATAAGGGCAATTTCTGACCCACTTTAAGAAGAAATAGCTTAAAGCCATTTACTAATATATATGTTATATGTGTCTCACACACTAAAGAAAGAACACAACAGTGATAAACGTGAAGGGGAGCAGAGCAGAGACATGTGTGGAGCAGCATGGAAACGAGCAGGTGGGTGCCCACGACAGACAGCCTGCAGCCCAATAAACAGTAAAAACGTTGGCTCCTCCCGGGGTGGTGGCAGACATTCAAGTACTTGACCACGGGGACGGGTGGAGGGTGACAAGCAGAAGGAGGGGCCGGGCCAGCCAAGCAGACTCAGCTGAGAAGCCCCGGACTCCTGGGTGGCCCTGCTGCGACACCACCCGTGGAAGCCAGGAAGCGCTGGGTGGGGGAGGGACAGGACCCTCTGGGCAGTAAGATGAGCCCCCACCACCCCCACACCATCTGCCCCCCATGTCCTGCCTGGTTCCAGGTCCCCGGCTTCCCCTCTCCCCCACCCCTGTTCACAGGGGCTTTGATTTCCATGGCAGGGTCTGCAGGGCATCACCTGGCCACGTACCTGGCTTGGACTCTGCCCTCCTAGTGGAGAAACTCTCTCTCTTTTTCCTCAGATCAACGTGTGTCACACAGCGGTAATGGTGCCCTTCAACCAAACTGAAGATCCAGAGCTGGAAAAGCAAAACACGTCTAGCCAGGCTGGAACATGTCTAGACAGGCGTGAACACATCTAGACAAGCGGGAACATGTGTAGACAGGCAGGAACACATCTAGACAAACGGGAACACGTCTAGACACACAGGAACATGTCTAGACATGGGACTCTCACCAGATATGACCATGAAGAGCAGGCGGTCAGTGAAAAGAGTGAGCAGGGAGCCGACAGGATGAGAGATGGCCCTTCAGAGGCCCCTAGCTCTTCCCTTGTGACCTCCAATACCCTCCCCATCCCCGACCCGGGAGGCATCCCCCTACGGGCACAGAAGTGCGTGGCATGACCCCGAGGTCACATGTCTTATGCACAGCATGGACCGAGAGCAGGTGTGCTCCTGCGCCCAGCACTGCATGCCGGCCTCTCCAACACAGCATTGTGAGTATAGCCGACACATCCCTGGAGACAGCTCAAACAGGTGATGGCGGCTGTCTTGCTGTATCTCACTGTTCACTGAACCCAGGGTAGGCAAGGTGCAAGCTCTCTGGAAGAATTCTCAAGGCGTCACAGGAACTGTAAACGTGTTTGTTCTCTCCGGGCTGGTGCGGCGGCCGTAACGCAGCCTCAAGGCTTTCCAGATGGAGCTTACATGTGCTTACCTGACAGGAGTGGCCCACAGCCGAGCAGGTTCTTGGTGACGCGCGTGCACACTGCTGCAAGTGAGCTCGGCTGTTACATAATCATATGTACAACACGTGGGGTTTGAGAGCCTGACCACCGCCATCTTGGCTAATTTTGCTCTTTCCCTGTAGCGGTCAGCTTTGTCAGAAAGGAAGCAACTATCTCAGCTGATGCAGTAATGTAACAAGAAGCTGACGTTTGGCCTTGGACCTGGCCCAGCCCAGGTGCAGGGCTCCTGGAACCCGGGGGCTCCTGCTCGTGGAGGGACCCAGTGCCGCTGGCAGGTTGCTGGCCTGACCTCTGGGAGCCCTCAGTTTTCTTAAGGATGGGGGCTGGTTGCAGGGAAACAACCCCTGACCTCTGGAGAGGGGGGCTAGATGGCCTTCCATCACTCACAGCCAAGGATCAAATCAACGGTGCCTAAGCAATGAGGCCTCCATAAAAATCCCCAAAGTGTGGGTTCAGGAGCTCCAGGCAGGTGAAAACACCTCCCTGGGGAGTGGAGCCCCCTCCCACGTCCTGGGAACAGAAGCTGCTGTGCTAAGGCCCTCCCAACCTCACCCCCGCAGCTCTTCATCTGGCTGCTCACCTGTGTTAACAGATGGAGGGAGGAAGCGGTCGTGGGAACCTCCAATTTGCAGCTAAGTCAGACAGAAGAGGTGGGTGACCTGGAGACCCACTCCCTGGGACTGGCACGGGGTGGAGAGGATGCAGGCTCATGGGCTCAGCCCCTAACTGCCTCCAGGCAGATGGTGCCAGACCAGGTCAAGGAAGGACCCTGCTGGGGTCGTGGTAACTCGTTCCTGGCGGGGAGCCCCCGCATCTGGGGATGGAGCGCCAGCAGAGCTCAGGGTGAAAGCAGAGGCTCACAGGAGGAAGGCTGGGTGACGGCCTAACACGGCATCCCCCTGAATCACGCCAACATCCACTCTCTTTACAATGTTTATCTGCTTTGGCCGCGCTGGGTCTTCAGTGCCGTGTGGGCTGTTCTCCAGTTGCAGAGAACAGGGGCTGCTCTCCAGCTATGGTGCACGGGGTTCTTGCTGCAGTGGCTTCTTCTGCTTCGAAGCACAGTCTCGAGGTGCACAGGCGTCAGCGGCTGTCCCCGAGGGCTCACCAGTCACGACTCCCGAGCTCCAGAGCACGGGCTCAGTAGTTGTGACTCATGGGCTTAGTTGCTCCGTGGCATGTGGGATCTTCCCAGATCAGGGATCAAACCTGTGTCCCCTGCCTTGGCAGGCAGACTCTTTACCACTGAGCCACCAGGGAAGTCCAACAGCCACTTTTAAAAAGAGAACGGTATCCATAGCTTGCAAAGCAAACTTCAATTGTTCACCTAAAAACTAAGTTTTAAAAAAGACCAAGTACCTTCAGACCTCTCAAAAGATATAAAGCTGACACTAAGGGCTGTACCAGCCTTTACAGAAGGTCACGTTTCCTGCAGCCAGGCCACCAGGCACCAGCAGGTCTGGCCTCAGCCAAGGATAAAAGCAGCCTTGAAACAGACGCCTTTGCGCACACGTTCACCCGTCACAGTAACGTCTGAAAGCTGGAGTTGCACAGAGGCTCTCACCTGGCCGTCCGTGCAGCCAGCCACCAGCTGCTGACTCCGTGGGTCCACAAGGAGACTCAGGAGGGGCGCGGCTGCGGAAGGGAGCACAGGGCCCTTAGCTCAGATGCCTGCCGGTCCTGCTCAGCACCAAGCCCACCCGTGTGATCACACTCTGGGGTCACCGGCACCAGGGAGAGTGTGGGGAAAGCGCCCGGCCACCCAAAAGGGCTCAGGAGCGGTACACGGCCCACCCAGGCCGGCCCCTCACTCCTAGCCGCGTCCACTGGCTCTGTCGGCAGAGGCCGCAGCGCTGGGCCTTGCTTCCAGGCAGCAGCGGAGGCAGACAGCACTTTTCTTAGGGCCGCCAACATGATTTCCCAATTTTCTGAGACACAAGAGGCTCTGACTCCAAGCATCTACTTAATTTTAAGTTAAAAGTTTCAGAAGGATTAACTGTTATGTGAACTCTTTCAACATGTGGAGAGATAGTAGACGAGCATGAAACACTCTCCATGAGTGACACTGAGACCGACGGACGGGGCAGCCCTGACTTAAAGATTAACATGTGAACTAGGATGAACTGTGTGCACAGCCTGCTCACGGGAATCATGCCCCGAGTTACCTGTTAACACTGATGAGCTGTATATCAGCGACCCCATACGATGGTCCCAAACCTTTGGACAGACACACATTTCTTTAGAAGAAGCACAAGCATTGCCATTGTTGCTACAGCTTGAACGAATATTCTACCCAGCTACCAATTAATTTATGTGAATGGTTATCTAAAGCAGAAAATAATAAGGACATAAGTAACAAAACTATAGAAACACAATAGAAGACATCAGAATCATACAGGAAATAAACACTTCCAGAAACATCAACCTATGGGTTTGGAAGACGCAGACAAGACAAGGTTGGGAACATTACCAGCACTTCAGCAACATCTCGAGATGGGGTCGGAAGACTGGAAAAGACCAGTTACGTGGAGATGGGCTCACACCCCTCTTCTGCAAACAGCAGCTCCAACCCTCACACACCCTGCAGGCGAGGACGCCAGCACCTCACCTCACAGAGAAGCAGGGCTCAGCACAGCCAGCCCTCCACAGCAGGGAGCCGGGGTTCCCCTGGTGAGCGGGGAGCTGGGGTTCCAGTCCCGACTGCTGCCTCAGAGCGGGGAGGGGACCTCTGTCAAGTAGGTGGCAGGAACTTCAAGGCAACGAGGGAAGTATTTACAGACTCCCTCCTCTCTCTGTCTGCAGACACCTGCTACCTACCCTCCATTTCCTTCAATTACAACATACGACGTCCTCACATCTCAGCCAGCTAATGACCACGATGAACTGACTGCGAGGTGGATGAGGCCTGAGCCTGCATTTTGAGTTACTCTCCTCTCAAGCCCCGGAGAAGGCAATGGCACCCCACTCCAGTACTCTTGCCTGGAAAATCCCATGGGCGGAGGAGCCTGGAAGGCTGCAGTCCATGGGGTCACTGAGGGTCAGACACGACTGAGTGACTTCACTTTCACTTTTCACTTTCATGCATTGGAGAAGGAAATGGCAACCCACTCCAGTGTTCTTTCCTAGAGAATCCCAGGGACGGGGGAGCCTGGTGGGCTGCCGTCTATGGGGCCGCACAGAGCCGGACACGACTGAATCGAAGCAGCAACAGCAGCAGCCTCTCAAGTCCAATTGAGTTCTGACTGAATCTTCTGCTATTGGAAAGCGGCCTCAGGGAACACCATGGAGGTGAGTTAAGGTGCCAGTCCCTGCAAGGCCCCCGTTCCAGGAGGAGGGTCCCCACCAGACTCTGCCCCCTGGAGTCAGCAGATGGTGCTGTGGGCACCGGCTCCCCACACTCGCCTGGTGACCGGCCAAAACGTCAGACTCAGGTTGAGGGCAGTTGTCCCTCGGACATTTCACGTCTGGCAGCGGCCAGGAACCAGAAGCAGAGCGCAAAGCGTTCACACGCCCCAACGTTCTGACGCCCGCCCCATACCTTGAAGCTTCTGTCCTCGGATGCCGAGATGAGGATGTGTGTCTGCCAAGCACAAAACTCGGCCGCGGTCACTGGGCCGTGGTGGCCATCCAGCTCAGCCAGCGGGGACCGGCTCTGGGGATTGGTGAAGGAAGGCCAGGCACGGAGTGCCCTGGTCATTATCGTTATTAAGAAGCTATATGAATCTCACAGAAAATAGTTTCTACATAATCCCCTCGCCCACATGTGAAACTTCCTGCATATAAACCTGGAAGCTAAAACTCAGACGCCCAGCCAACAGGGAGTCCCGGGGAGTCCCCGGCCAACACCCTCACAGAAGCAGGCCCAGCGAGACGCTCTGCCGAGAAGAGGTGGGAGGGGCCCACATCTGGGGCCCGTGGCCCAGGGGACCTCACCTCAAGGTCCAGCATCAGTACTCTGCTCCCCGCACACACTGCCACCACTCGATCGTCGGGACTAAGCCTCAGACACAGCACCCTTCCCAAGAGGGTGCCGAGAACAGTCCCCCGAGGAAGTCGCCCTGCAGGGAGTTTGGTCATCAGTGTCGGCCTGCCAAGGCCACTCAGCAACGCCCATGATGACCTCTGGGAAATGCTGACAGCAAAATCCTCTGCTATAGAACTGTGTGCAGAAGAGTGTGAGGTTTGGTCTGATTTTGGCTCTTCAAGAGAATTAAAAACATTGGAAAGTTCTTCTGGAAATACATGGAACCCAGGGATTGGCCACAGGGAAGTGACTCCACGTCAGGAAGGATAACGTGTCTTGGGGAACCACCCACGTACACACCCGGGGCGAGTTATGGGTCCCAACCCTCCCGCCTCCTCCCTGCGGCCACCCTGGCTCCAGACCCAGCCATTGACCAGCCATGGCCTGTGTCAAGCAGGCAGAAGGGAAGCTGTGCCCACCTGAGCCTCAGTTCCAGTCCAGAGCCCCTCCACCGCCAGGAGGACGAGGTGTCAGGCCGGCCTGCAAGCCCCACAGTGATGCTGCAAGCCAGCCTGCAGCCTCACCTTCGAGTGAGGTCACTGGGCCAGCCCGCCCCTGAGCAGCAAAGGCTCAGTGCCCACCGCAGTCTGGCCCAGAGACTGAAGCCACTTGTCAAGACGAGAGCCCACAGGAAGGAAAACGTGCACCCACCCTACTGCTGCTCCGTCCTGGGGGCCCCCACACAGATCTGCCGCGACACACTCAGCAAGTGCTCGTCCCTCCCCAGGCACCCTCAGGCCTAGGACACATCCAGGAACCTGACAGAGAAACCCCGCCTCCAAGGAAACCTTACAGGGTGGACAGGTAGGAGGCATTTAGATGCCAGTAAGCAAAACAAATAAGCCAGCTCCCCATTTGTTCCACCGATCGAGGCATCTGCCTCAGCACTAGCACCACACTGCCTGGGAGACTGCAGCATAGTCTGAAGTCAGGAGCCTGACTTCCTCCAGCTCCATCCTTAGTTCTCAAGGTTTTCTCCGTATCGCTCATGTTTCCATACAAATTTTTAAATTATTTGTTCCAGTTATGTGACCCACCCAACTCTTTGACTTCACCTGATAAAACTCTCCTAACATCACTGAGCTCCAACCACACTGGGCTGGTTCTCAGCTCTTCAATCAGCGGCTCCTGCTGTGACCCTCCTCCTCCAGCTCAAGGCCCGCCCTGCAGAAGCCGCAGCACTGAGCAGGTGCTGCCGCATTCCCTGCCCACACTGAGGTTCCTTTCCCTGCTCACTGCCCACCACTGTCTGCTGGCTCACCTGTTCCAGTCTGCCTCCCACACTGAGCTGTAGATTCACTACTGTCTCAGTAAGCGAAGAATATTTCAACTTGTCAAGCTGTTTTCAGAGTTCCACAAAAATCACCAATTTCAGAAACAGACAGTCTTCAGATGAAAATTAATGAGCCTATGGTGTCAGCCAAGGTCAGCAGTTCTGAGGGGCCCGGTCTACTTCCCACAGAACATCCAGCTTAGACACCAAGTTTCAAGGTTAAAGGCATCAAAAATGATCCCAAAACACCCTGTGTCACCAAGTGCATTTAGAACGAGTCGTTCCCTTTGTGCATTTCAATGTGTTTAAAGCCCCGTCACCTTGCAGCTCTTCCTGTCTGCACTCATCCAGGCTCCACACCAGGACACAATCTAGCGATGCAGAACAGACCAGAAGCGGGCTCTCTCTGCTTCCAAATGTCACGGCAGTGATGGGCTGACGGTGTCCTTTTAGGATCATCAGCTGAAGAGAGTAACAAAAAACAAAAAGACCATAGATTATACAAAACATTTTTTAATAAAAAAGAATGTAACATAACCTCAATCCTAAGAAATTAAATGGATTGAGTTCTTTAAACATGTATTTCATATATTCATTTATACTTCTATTACTATTAAAATTACTGTTCATGTACCATTAAATTACTCTCTTGGGTTAAGTATTTCACTGTTACTCAGTATTACTAAGTTCAGTTCAGTTCAGTCACTCAGTCATGTCTGACTCTTTGCGACCCCATGAATCACAGCATGCCAGGCCTCCCTGTCCATCACCAACTCCTGGAGTTCACTCAAACTCACATCCATCGAGTTGGTGATGCAATCCAGCCATCTCATCCTCTGACGTCCCCTTTTCCTCCTGCCCCCAATCCCTCCCAGCATCAGAGTCTTTTCCAATGAGTCAACTCTTCGCATGAGGTGGCCAAAGTACTGGAGTTTCAGCTTTAGCATCATTCCTTCCAAAGAACACCCAGGGCTGATCTCCTTTAGAATGGACTGAGTATCACTAATGGCACACAAATCAAATGATTACCTCTTCCTTCTATTTTTTCCCTATTGATTAATTAACAATGCACATGGCATCCCTACTCCATGGCAGAGGGGTGACAGATGTGCTAAATACTGAAGGATAAGGACAGTAACAAGGATTTGGCAAGAGGAGCTGAGAAAGCAAAGCGTGTTTACGGAACAGCTGGTATGAACAAAGCAAGAAGACAAAGCTGGAGGGAGTCTAGGCCATGTGCTAAAGCCCTGACAACCACATAGGGAGCTAGGATGGAGCTACAGAAAAGCACAGGCCAGCATTGTGCACGCAGAAGAATGCAGTGACCAGGGCTGGTTTTTCAGGAACACACATTTCTGAAGGTTCAGAAGAGAGACAAGGGTGGGGCACAGAGGAACCAAAACACTGCAAAGGAGACACCACGGAGGCTTGAGCCAAGGAGGCAGAGTTGGAGGAGGGAGGGGATGACCAGTGGACTGAAGGGATGAAGAAAAGACAAGAAGAGACAGTCAGCAGTATGGCTGAGACCCCGTGTGAATACAGAACAAGGAAGAGAGGACACACCAGGGGAGGGTGGGGAGTCGGTGTGGACGCAGCACAAGGAAGAGAAGACACACCAGTTAAGGGTGGGGACCGTGGTGATTGCCCCAGGAGGCAGAGGTGCTCTCAAGCCAACCTCATGTGGACAGCATGCCTTCTGCTGTGAGAGCTCTGCCTCAAGTGGGAGGCCCAGGAGAGTCCCTCCTACGCCCATGGCAGGTGGGTTCATCTGTACCAACCTTCCCGTGAGAAGGACAAGATAAAAGAGACACACCTTGCCAAAAAAAAAGAAAACATTTTCTCAGACATCAGAGAGTAATGAAGGCAACGAAGAATTCAGATCAGAGAAGAAGAAGGCTGAGAGGAAGGATTCCAGCACCAAGGCTGCTTCTCTGGTGAAGACAGCTACGCTCCTGACTCAGCACTTGAGAAGCAAGGTACTTATGGGGCTGGGGCACAGAAATGGGGCAAGTAAATGCATTACTGTCTGGGCATAAACAGAGCAATCTTACTGGGAGAAGAGCAAAGAATTCCATCCCGCTACAAAGTACTTCTGAGAATAGACTCAAAAGCCATAAGGTTGACACTCAGTACTTCTTCCCTTTAAAATGTAATGGGTGGATTTTAACAAATTTCTGCTTTAAAAAAGAAATACAGCCTCCCAAGGTGGGAGGGAGGGACATGTTGCCAATTCTACCAAATGTCTTTCAGAAAACAGAAGAAAAATTAGAGGAAACACTTCTTTTCAGAAGAAACAGAAGGACTACTTCCTTGCTCATTCTCTGAAGTCAGCATTACCTGGATACCAAAACCACACAAACTCATGACAAGAGAAGAAAATCACAGATCAATATCTCTCATGAACAGACATGCAAAAATCCTCACCAAATATTTAAAATATTACCAAATCAAACCAAACAATTTATAAAAAGAATTATAACCATGACCAAGTGGGGTTTATTCCATGTACACAAGATTGGAAAATTATAAAAGTCTGTGGAAAGAAATAAATGAAGAACTAAATTAATGGAGAGATGGTCCATGTTCATGGATATGAAGACTCAATATTATTAATATGTCAGTTCATCCCAGCTTGATCTATAGATTCAGTATAATCCAAACGAAATCAACAAACTTACTCTGAAGTTTATTTTGGCGGGGGCAAAAGACACAACAGCCACAAAATATTGTAAAATAACAGGTGGAGGACTGACCTACCTGAGTTCAAGGCTTACTCTAAAGTTCCACTGATCAAGACTGTGTGACGTTGGCAAAAGAAAGGACAGACAGATCCCTGGGAGAGAAGAGAGAGCCAGAAACAGTCAGCAGACCATTCATAAAGAAACAGAGGCAATACAGTGGGAAAAACGAAATACTTCCAAAGGCAACACAGACACACTCTAGACGACTTGCGTTTGGCAAGGGCTTTTTAGATAAGACACGAAAGACATGACCCATGAAAGTAGGAACTGATAAGCTGGACTTCATTAAGACTAAAATTTTCTGCTCCATGAAAGACACTGTCAAGAGAATAAAAACAAAAACCATAGGCTGGGAGAAAATATTTGCAAAAGACATATCTGATGAAGGACTGTTATCCAAAACACACAAAGGCTTCTTAAGACACCAGGAAACAAACCACTCAATTGAAAATGGACAGAAGAGCTTAACCTCAGCAAAGAAGACACGCAGGTTCCAAGCGTGAAGCGTAAGTCATCAGGGAAATTCAAGTTAAACAGCAGTAAGGTACTACTGTACACTCGTCAAAATGGCTAAAATCCAGAATGCTGCTGCTGCTGCTGCTGCTAAGTCGCTTCAGTCATGTCCGACTTTGTGCAACCCCATAGACGGTAGCCCACTAGGCTCTTCTGTCCCTGGGATTCTCCAGGCTAGAACACTGGAGTGGGGTGCCATTGCCTTCTCCGAAAATCCAGAATAGACAATACCAAACGCTGACAAGGGCGTGGAGCAAGAGGAACTCTCATCCTTTGCTAGGGCTACTTTCTTACAGAGTGAAACATACTCATCATACAACTCAGCAATCCTGCTCCTTCGTATTTACCACAGGAGTTGGCTTCCCTCATAGCTCAGCTGGTAAAGAATCTGCCTGCAATGCAGGAGACCCCAGATCGATTCCTGGGTCGGGAAGATCCCCTGGAGAAGGGAAAGGCTACCCGTTCCCATACTCTGGCCTGGAGAATTCATGAACTATACAGTCCGTGAGGTCACAAAGAGTCGGACACGACTGAGCAACTTTCACTTCACTTCACTTTGAAAATTTATGTCTGCACAAAAACTGATGTTTACCACAGCTTTATTCATAACTGCAAAAACTTGAAAGCAACTTCAGTAGGTGAATGAATAAATAACCTCTGGCCCATCCAGACAAGAAAATATTATTCTGCACTGAAAAGAAATCAGCTATCAAGCCAAGAAAAGACATGGGGAAAACGTCAATGCAAATTACTAGTGAAAGAGTCCATCTGAAAAGGCTGCACACTGTATAATTGCAACATACAGCATTCTGGAGAGGAGAGAACTACAGAGACGATGCAAGATCAGTGGCTGCCAGGGTGAGGGCTTGGGGGAGGAATGAGCAGGCAGAGCCCAGAGGACTTCAGAAGGGAGGGGACGCTGCCTGATGCTATAACAGCACTGGACACCCGTCCAAACCCATTGAGTGCACACGCCAACTCTAAGGCAAACTATGGGCTTCAGGTAAAACGGCATCGATGCAGGCTCATCGACTGTGACAGAGGTACCATGTAGGGGTGCTGACCTGGGGAGGAAATGCATGTTGGGGGGCAAAGAGATAAAGGAAATCTCTACTTTCCCCTCAATTTTGCTGCAAACCTAAAACTGCTCTTAAAAAATAATAGTCTTAAAATACAAAAAACAAACAAACAAACAAACACAAGTATCAAGTAGACTCCAAAAAGAAAAGTGAACCAAAATTCCAGAGTAAGCAATATCAACAGGGACAAAGCATGTCCTGCCATGTTAATGGAAGCACTTCATCAAGAAGATATAAAGATACTGAACATTTACTGCTTAACAGCACTTCAAAACATGGAGCAGAACTGACAGGAAAGAAACAGACAAGCCCACGTTTGATCAGAGGCTTCAGGATGCCTCACTAACTGAAGGAACAAGTGGTCATAAAGAGAGAACTGAAAGAACACACTGTCAACCAACCTGACCCAACTGACACCTGACTGACATGTATGAGACAAGACACACAAGCGCTCACAGCAACTCCCTTTATATAATAGGCAAAACTATATTTTGTCTGTTATAGAATAGCCTCAGTATGCATCACCAGGAGAATGGATCCAGACCAATTACAGTATATCCACATGGTGGAATACTACTCAATAACAAAAAAGAACAAACTGTTGACACATGCAGCAATGTAGATAAATCTCAGAACAATTACTCTGAGCGAAAGAAGTCGGACGAAAAGAGTTAAAACTGCCTGATTCCACTTACATAAAACTCTAGAAAATGCAAAGTAATATAAAGCTTATATTTAGAATACATAAAAAACTCTTTCAAATCAATAAGATAGATAATTGAGTAGGAAAAAAATGGCAAGAGACTGAACACATATATCACAAAAGAGAATGGCCAAATGAGCACATCCGTAATAAATGTGCTCAAAGGCGTTAAAGCTCACCAATTGTCAGGGAACTTCAAATCATAATTAAATACCAGTACACTCACAAGGAGGGACAAAGTTAAAAGAACAAAATGTGGGTGAGGATGCGGATCAACTGGAAGTCTCACCCACCATGTGAAGGACAATAGGTTGGAACAATCACTTTAGAAATCCGGGCTTAACTTTTAGACTGAATAGATGCACTCCTTAAGACTCAGAAATTGTATACACATGTGTATCAAAAGATATATAAAAAAAAGTTTGTAGCAATCAAATACGGAAACAAACCAAATCTCCAATAATAGTAGAACAATAAAGTGTGGTCTAGCCACAAAACAACACTGCACAGTAACGAAAATGAATGTGGATGACTCTCGGAAACATGAACTTGGTGAATCAAAGAAAGCAGCAAAAAAGAACGTGTACTGCATCACACCATCTATAGTAAGCTCAAACAGCAGCAAAACCCACCTGATGTCTTTAAAACTCTATCAGTTTGATGTTAAAGACTCTGCAACAGACACAATAAACTCCCTTAAATGCAGTATTAAAAATATGCAAAGTAAAAATTAGAAAATGAAGTGAAGTCACTCAGTCGTGTCCGACTCTTTGTGACCCCATGTTCTGTAGGCTCCTCTGTCCATGGAATTCTCCAGGCAAGAATGCTGGAGTGGGTTGCCATTTCCTTCTCCAGGGGATCTTCCCGACCCAGGGATCGAACCCCAGTCTCCCTCACTGAAGGCAGACTTCTTACCCTCTGAGCCACCAGGGAAGTGGCTCAAGAACTGGAGCCCCAAGAACATATGAATGACCATGGGCATTTTTTTTATTTACGAAAATAAAAAAATTTTTTTAATCTAAAAATCCAAAAGTTCGATTTGTCTTGATAGTGTTAAGATGAACTTTTCCTTGCTTATACTCTTATTCAAGAAGAAATTTTAAATAAAGTGATTCCAGGCAGTTTACGCCCTAAAAATCAAATCTTGTATGATTCGTTTCGTTAGCGTTTTCCCCCCAGAGCTGGTAGCTGAATCCACAAAGAGCAGAACCGTGCCAGCAGCGTCAGAGAAAGAGCAGTGACGGCAAGTCTCTGTGACACAGACACACGCGTAACTCCCACACCTGGTGAGGAGGCTCCTCCGTGTCCCATATGCAAAGTTCGTTTCCATCCAAAGGGAAAGCACAGGACTGCCCACTGCAGGCAAGCTGAACGTGGGATGCAGGCTTCATGGAATCCACCAGGAACTTTTCCACCACGATATCACCCGCACGGCCATCCTTCCTGGAGGAAACCTCTTGTGGTTCTTCCATCTTCCACCTGCAGCCCCAGAACATATGAATGACCATGGGCATGATGCTTAATGCAGACCACAGTCTGTTGTTTATCCCCAATCACCAGTACGATCACACACACCCGTCACACCTCCTGACTCATCTCCCCTCTTCTCCTTCAAGAAAGAGAAAACAGAAGCCCTGACCACTCCAGAGTTTCCCGGCCATGACTGCTCTCTGCTCCCACAGGCTTTCAAGTCATGCAGACCTGGGCTCCAGTCCTGTGGCTCCCACTGAACAGACCCACAGAGACGTGGGGTGTCTGCGGCCCCCGCTGGTAACAGAGGGAATGCCACCCTCGCAGAGGCCTGGTGATCACCAGCCCCGAGCCGCAGCTCCAGATCACGGCCAGAGTCAACAGCTGTCACCAATGAGGATACAAAGTCACCTCCTACGCTGGTTGGTGGAAAACTACAGAATACATTGCTGTCTACTGCTCATCTGGGATCCAGTCAACTATTCTACAACATTCTGTCATCCGAGTTGACTATCTCGGATAACGTAACCACTGGTTCACTGGCCGTGTCTTATAAAGCATAAATCAATGAGACATGGACGGAAATAAATAGAGTTTCAGACCCTGTCCCACCTCACAGTTAACAATTCCCTGTCACCAGCTTACATACGAGGCAGCAGCTCCGGGTTACCCTGCTTCCACTCTGCCCCACAACCCATCACAGGCTCCCTGTGCACCTGAAACCTAGGGACACGGCCACCAACAGAGCCAAGAGCAAGGGCCTGACCGCCCGGCACCAGGCTGGTCAGATGGACTTGGAACCCAGGCCTGTGGCCACCAGGCTGGCTGTGTGGACTTGGCCTGGACAGGCCTCATGGGGAAGTAGCAGTTAGGGCAGGACTCTGTGGGCAGGGACCAGCAGAGACGGGAAGGGGGCGGAAGGTGGGGAGCTGACGCTCTTGAGGGCAGTCATGGCTCGGTGGCCATTGAACTGATCATGGAGCAGGGTCATCCTGACGCTCACATGACCCTGGGGCACTTCTGGTGGTTGCTAAACAAAGAAGCGAGGCAAGGAGGGTTGGCGTTCAGGAGACGCATGGTCATCTGGCAGCAGCGTGTGAGGATGAGAGTCGAGAGTGGCCAGGAGGGAGAGACGGGCTGATCCCAAGTCCAAACCAGGACCTGGCCCAGACAGCCTAGACGGCAGCCCTGTGAGCACGACAGTCCATGCCCCGCTC
The DNA here is from genome assembly GCF_002263795.3 of Bos taurus. Classification (NCBI taxonomy): domain Eukaryota; kingdom Metazoa; phylum Chordata; class Mammalia; order Artiodactyla; family Bovidae; genus Bos; species Bos taurus. The sequence continues at coordinate 103,487,229 of NC_037336.1, forward strand.
CCCGTGAAGACCTTTCTGCTCCAGCCCACTTCTCACTGCTGCACAACCGCTGTCCTAGCTTACGGGCTTCCAGGCGTGAAGCTTAAGTGAATGCTAAGCCTCCCTGTCTCTGCCCTCACGGCCAGCCCTTTATTTCTTCGTGGGGACTTTCAGATTTGCCCCCAGACGCCAACCAGTGGAGGGCCATGACAATCCTAAAATGTAATCTGCCGTGGGTGGACACCTGGTGGATTGTCAGCCAAAGCTGCAAGGGTTCTCTGAGGGACAGAATCCCATGAGAACGCAGGTGCTGCATCCGAGTACGGACGCCCTGTGTAGGAGGAGCGGGCCGGGTCTGGGCCGCGGGGCCCCAGCATCGGGGTCTGCTCCTTCTGGCTTGGACCTGGTGAGGTTTCCCTCTGTCTCAGCAGCCGTAATGGACTGAGACATGCAGTGTGCACGGTCCCACACCAAGGCCTGCAGGTCCACCTGCAGCTCAGGAGGCAGGTGAGGGCGGAGTGGGACAGGGGATGAAGGCGCCTGGGAGCCAGGCTCCAGGGCGAGGACCACGACAGCCCAGCTGCACACCCTCCCCACCAGCATTTCAGACTGCTGGGGACTGCTCTGCCCAGTCACAGCAAGATGGCAGCTCTTCTCATCTGACTTTCAGAGGGGCGGAGTCTGAGCTCCAGAGAAACTTTCTCTGACCCTGGGTGACATCAGGACTGCACACACCAGAGCAGGAGTGAGCACCTTGCTCCCCTGGAGGCATATTCATTTCCTCTAGGATGAGGAACCAGCATGTGGCTGTGCCTACATGTCAGACATTGTGCCTGGAAGAACCCCGCCCACACTGGATCAAGACAGAACAGTTCTTATGTGAACCTGTAAGGTAAACACAATTAAAATGGAATAAAATGTTTAGGTGAAAACTATCCTCATTTGACTTTTCCGTTAGCAAATTAAAACAATCAAAAGTCTCCTAGAAAATGGATTTTCCTCAACCATCTCTAGAACAATCCGGCTGGCAGGAATATCTTTATTTTCCACAGGCTGTTATCAACCAAAGAACACATGAGAGAAAACCACACACACACATACGCAGAGCTGGTGTAGGCTGCACAGCTACACATCCCAGGAGAGGCCTGTCCTCAGGATGGGCCCAGGGCGGCTCCTGGGAGACGCCCGCCACAGGAGTGAGTCTGGAGTCTGAGGCCCGTGTGACTGAAGCCGCTCCTCCAGGGCGGCCTCAGCAGCTGAGGTGGTCAGGGGAGTGGTGTGTGCCTGCACGGCTGACCGCAGTCACCCTGGACTCCAGGCCCAGCAGGCGCCCCTGCTCTCACAGTTGCCGGGAGAACGAGCCCGCCGCCTTGGGTGTGGGGGAGAGGATGCTCAGAGCCCGCGCTCTGGACCCGCCCACTCACCTCTGCCCAGCCCCCTTTCCCGGGGAGAAACCCCAGCACAGCGCGTCCTCTGAGCCGAGGACCCTGGCACCTGCCTCAGAGCGCTTACTTAACACTGGACGCACTCCGCACGCCTGTTAGAACATCTGCCTTCCTGTTTCCGAGGCGCGGCACCTCCTGCTAGGTTTTCACCAAGCCCTTCCCACTTTCTCCCCAGAGCCACAGGAATGCCGCCAAACCACACTCCCCAGCTGCAGGGAGAAGCCACAGCCCGAGATACAGGAGGTGCGGCAAGGCTGGGAAGCCCCAGAGGGAGGGCGCCCGCTGGAGGCGCGCCTGAGCTGCTGCTCCGTAGGGTCACGTGACCAGCAGCACCGGGTTGCCTGCTGTACGACCCGAGGTCCATTTGGACCTCTACTGTGTGAAGCGCTGAAATGTGGGATTACTCGTGACAGCTCCCCTGACGCCTGCAGAAGCCAGTGCCCGAGGGGGGACGGCAGTGACCCTTCAGGGCGGTGCTTAGTGACAGTGGCAGGCAGGCCACGGGGACAGAGCGAAGGCTCATGGTCAATAGTGACCAAGCCTGTGGCCCTGGAGGAAATGATGGGAAAGAACCCGTGTTTGCAGCCCAAGCATGAAGTTGGCTTAAGCAAATAGACACGAGTGGAACAGAAAGTAACCAGAGGCCTGCAGACCCTGGGAGACAAACTGCAGCCCTCCATCCACCCCCAAAAGCAAGGCCATCCAGACTCTACTTCCAGCGAAGTTCAGGTCAGGCACGGCCACCTTCCCTCCCAAGCCTTTAGCTCCACAAACCCCAGGTCTAAGTCCCTCAGGTTCAAGACGGAGGAGCGAGCAAGTGCGTGCAAAGGAAAAGCAAAGCCGGGCCTGGAGGAACCGGCGGCTGGCACGCGGAGGGCACACAGACAGGAGCCCAGGCACTCCTGGGAGAGCCAAGAGGCCACACACATGGCACAGCGGGCACGACGACCTACTGCTTGGGGCCGAGTGTCTCTGGGCGCCCCCTCCTCAGCTGCAGGAGGGGGACCGCGGCACCCCCTCCTCACAGACCACAAGAGACCACGGAGGGGAAGGTCTGAGGGGCGGACCCAGGGCGTCACGCCTCCGGGAAACAGTCAGGGTCCGCCAGGAAGCTCGTCCCACACCCCCGCCCAATTCCAGCTCTGCTCCGGAGCCGTCTCTCTTAGGGTGGGGACCGGCTCTGGTGGGGGGCGGTTCATGGTCGCAGGACCACGGGCACCACGCCTGGGCCCCACGGGAGAGCGGGGCATGCTGGCAGTGCCCTGTGTGCGGCTGTGCGCGGGGTGTGAGGGGCTCGCCCGTGCTTCCAGGACCTCAGCGGAAGTCCGGCCACCAAAACGGAAGCAACAGCCGGGGCTGCCCGTTCCCCACCTCACTCCCTTCCCTTCTGGAAACTTCCCTAGCAGCCAGGTGCCACCACGTGGCTGAATTCTGGTGTGGAAGGAACAGGGAGTCTAGGGCACAATGAACCTAGGCCACTCAGGAGCCCAGAAAACCCTCCGCCCGACTCTCTTCTCCCCGCACCCCTGGCTGGCTGGAGGGGCTTTGAGGGGCCTAGCGAGAAGCAGACTGCGAGATGGAGAGGACCCTGTAGGCAGGAAACAGGCTGTCACCCATCAGGACCCTTTGCTCCTGCACGAGCCTATCACCTCTGACAGAAGTCCTTTAACTGTTTTCATTTACAAGAGCAATACAATGCAAAATATTTAAACAGCACAGAAATAATACAGTTGGCCTTTCCCTCCGTAGGCCACCTCCTTGCTGTGTCTTCCCAGAGAAAGTCAGTTTGAGAGTCCCATATGTACATCACAGGAAAAGTCTGAGAAGACACACTGCAGTCAGCTTCTGATGTGGTTCCTGTGTATCTGAGGCTGCATAAGCACTTTAAGAAAATGTGACAAATGACCACTAAAGAGGCCATTGTTCCAAAGTCACGTCAGTAAACACGGAGCAGAAAGCAGTCTCAGATGGGGGTAGGCTGTACGTTCAGGCCCCTTTAGTTACACAAAAGAACACGTAAACTGCACAAAATTAGAAAATCCATACAAGAGAAAAAAACGTAATTATTCTCTACTTTTCAAGGGGCACCACTGTTAAAACTTTCTGCATCTCCTGTTTTTTTTCTTCTTTGTATAAATGTGTATATTTTTAGAGAGAGAAAACTACTCCCTTTAGATTATAAAAAGATTATGATCTTTCTCTTTCAGTGACTAACCCAGCCAGAAATGTGCCAATTTATTCTTGAGTTTGGAAAACACAGTGTGGTAATCAGATAGTAGGTTGAGTGCCCACAGTAAAATGATATATGGCACCATGATTAACGTGCCCTTGACGGCTTGCTTAGTAGCTAAAGAAAATACGAAGTTCTCTGTGTTTGCCAGATAGGAGACAGGTTCTCATTCTAGGTCCATGGAGAGCAGACCTAGTGTAACACAAAGCAGTGGTCATCATAAAGGTGCAAAAGCACCAAGTGACACTCTGGCCTCCCTGTGTCTTTAAGGCCTTTCCTAAGTTAATAAATACTTTAAAGGGTTATATTTAGCTGCTTTAATTAAAAAAAAAAAAGGTATCTTCTATTGTCCCAGCTGAGAGAAGCCTGATTTTACAAACCATTGGTTCTTAAAACACGTTTGTACTTTCATGCCACAAAGTGAAATGAAAGAGAATGAAAAATGTTGCTGCCATATCAGTAAACTGAGGACTCTATCACCATCAAGCCATCACATCACAACCTCCCAACGGGGCACCCTGAGGAGACTCGGGAGGAGAAAGCACAGGATACCAGTCTGAGACAAATGAGGTGCATATTAAAGGAATGATTTCAATGAGCCCAGATTCTCTCATCTTCTCATACATAGAAAAGTGCTAGATTCCTTAAATGGAGATATCTGGTTTTCTTTGTTGTTGTTAATCAGTCGCCCAGTTGTGTCCAACTCTTCAAAACCCCTGGTTTTAACTAACAGTAATCTTTTGATTTCTGACTATCTGGTTTTTGTTACAAAATCTCCTATATATATCCTGGCTCCCCCATTGCCTCTTCAAAGCAGTCTCTCGGAGCCATCTGAGGTGCTGTGTTCCAGGCTTGAAGTCCTTAGAATAAAACATAATCTCAGCTTTTAGGCTGTGTACTTTTGTCAGTCCATGACTTGTTAGGCAAGCACAAATCACTGACTACCAATAACAGTAATGATGCTGACGTTTTAAAGTCATTTCTTGATGCATCTCTATGTCTCCATACACTCCCTTGTCTCCCAGTCTGATATGCTTTCTTGACAGGAAAATGTTAAACCTGGAAATGGCCCAGGTTCAGCAGGCTGTCACAGGTACCAGACACTCCTGCAGGAGGAGGTGTGCAGGTCCCCTAGTGCTGCCTCTGTCATCACTCCAAACCAGCGACTCCCCACGCGGATGCAGCTTGCCCCAGCTTCACGCAAATCAACGCCACTCCCCTCAGATAATCAGTCCGAAGTCTCTCAAGCCTCTTTTACACGCCTATAGGTGACACAGATGTAACACTTCAAAGCGGCAACAGACACATTTTTTAACCCAACACATGACAGTCTACTCAGCAACATGACCAACCCACACCGTGTGGCTACTTGACAGAGTTCAGGTTCTACAAAAAGGGGCACAAGAGTCATTGCCTGTTTTTAATATTTACACTGCACCAGTTTCCACAAAAGTGATTCAGCACGTTCTAAAATGAAACACGGGGGCTCGGATCAACACAAAAGTATGATGCTAAAATGAACATAATCTTTCTTGGTAAAGTATGTTTCAGTGGCCAATAGGCACCCATTAACACCATATCCCAAGTTAACAAAATAAATCCTGAATATAAACACAACTGCATTTTAAAGCCTCTCATAGTAGTTCACGAAGTAACACGCTTTTAAGAGAGAACAGGTAACGGGCGCACCTGCGTCTCACCTGGGGCCCCTCAGACCTATCCCTGAGTCAGCCCGGTGGCCAGGTGTAGGCGCAATCCAGCTGAGCACGTCAGTTTAGGGCCGGCGCCCCGCCCCCGTCGTCATGGTTACGAGCCCTAGGCCGTGTCCGCACCCCTTCGCTATTCTCGCGATTACCCGGAGTCAACGCACTGCCCCAGTCCGGGCTCTGCCTCATTTCCGGGCGCCGGTCAAGTTCTAGCCGTCCTCACTTCCGAGCGCCGGTCAACTTCCGAGCACCGCTCTCTTCTGAACGCCTCACTTCCGGGCGCGCCTGCCTTCCGGCTCGTCCGGCGCGGACGCCCGGCCCGGAAGCTCCCGGCGCGGCGCCTGCGGGGAGAGGAGGTGAGTCCCGGGGTGGAGACCCGCCCCGCCGCCCGCGCTGTGCGGCCGCGGCGCGCTCCCCTCCTCTGCCCCTCCCGCCCCCGCGCCCCCCGCCGAGGCGGCCGGGACGCGCTCAGCGCCCCCCGTGGTCTGTCTGCAGGACGCTCGCGGATGAGCACGGCCTCCGCCTGGCGCCCCCGCCATGGCCGCTCCGTGGACGGGCGCGCTTCTGCTGCTCCTCGCGTCGCAGGCCGTCTCCTCGGCGCAGGCCTTGGACGAGGAGGAGGTGCCCGAGGGCTGGGTCCTCCTGCACGTCGTGCAGGGTCAGGTAGGAGCCGGGAACTACAGCTACCTGAGGTTAAACCACGAGGGGAAGATCGTCCTCAGGATGCGCAGCCTGCGGGGCGACGCGGACCTGTACGTGTCCGACAGCACTCTGCACCCCAGCTTCGACGAGTACGAGCTGCAGTCGGCCACGTGCGGCGCCGATGCCGTCTCCATCCCCGCGCACTTCCGGCGCCCCGTGGGCATCGGTGTCTACGGGCACCCGTCCCACCTCGAGAGCGCGTTCGAGATGAAGGTCTACTACGACGCGACGCTCGAGCCGCATCCGTTCGGTGAGACCGCCTATTCGGACGGTACTGATGCGAGTCGCAAGCACGCCTATGCCCCGGAAGACGCGTCTCAAGAAGAGGAGTCTGTGCTTTGGACGATATTAATTAGTATTTTGAAGTTGGTACTTGAGATTCTTTTTTGACTCGCTTAACATACTCTTGAGTATAATACTCGTAATCTGCGAAGCTGAGTGCACCTCGCTGTGAACCTAGCTTTACTCTGACCTGGTTGGCACTCTGGTTACCTTCTCTGGGTGGGGGATGAAAGGATAAAGCCATAGTTTCGTTACCTCAGTCACTCCAAAAGTACGCAAAGCAGCAAGCACATGTTTTAATAAAGCATCAAAACTCCTGTAAAAGGAATATGCACAATAAAATGTTTAAACCCCACTTTGATTAGTTTGTCAGGTGACTAGATTATTGCAGTGATTTAGGTTTTTACTCTAGAGACTCAAATAAATGAGTGTGTTAGCTTTAAAGAGTTACTGAAAGCAAGTCTGAAATGTAATCATTTCTCCACACTTGCCTGACCGTGAACTAAAGTCCCCTGTCTACACCCGAAGTAGAGACAGCACTTGCTGTCCAACAGGATCTCTTGGTAGGCCGGTGGTGTCCCCACATGCTGGTTAATGATGGTTCTCAACTCGGCTGCACCAGATCTCCTCAGGTTGTAATTTTATCATCTTGGGCCCCTATGGAAATTCTTTCGTTATTAAATAACTGCCCTGCTACCCATGGTAGACCAGAAAGTACAGATTAGGAAAATTTCATGAAAATAATAGCAACTTTTAGGTTAATGGAATAATAGTTATGTATCTCTAATTAAGCTGCATAATGTTACCACTGAATTTCTGGAGAGAGCGAAAGTACTAAGAAATAAAGACTTTCTGCAAGATGGAACTATTTTTCCACTTGGTTTCCAGGGTGAGAGTGACTTATAAATAAATTTGCAGATTTTAAGCATGTAATTTCAAAATCTTTTATTAGCATAAAAATGAGAACATTGTAAATAAATTGGCACCAAATATGTCATTTAATTGCATATTACAGTATTGGGGTCAAACTATCCCTCTTTGCTGTTTTTCCCCCTTCTGCCCACTTTCCTGGGTGTTGGGGGTGCTCGCTGACAACAGTCACAAATCCAGCGACCTAGGAGAAAAATTGTTAGTTAATACAGGATGAGACTTAACTTTTTAGGACTGAGTTTTAAAACCATTTAGCTCTCCTCCCTTCGCTAAGGCTACTGATAATCCTCACTGGATTTCTGGTGGCACTGGCACGAACTTCCCTTAAGGTCAGTGTCATACATGCCCTGTGAAATGCACAAGGGGAGGGATGGGGTCATGGAGGAGTTAAATGATGATAGGCCCCTTGAAGAAATTATAATCCTTTCTGAAATCAAATACTACCATACTTTAAAAATTCAATCATACAAATCCTTATATAAAACCTATTAACTGACTTTGGCTTATTTTTATGCATCTCAGCATCTCCTCAAGTCCTGGTGTACTATGCTCACATAGCACTTTAAAATGTATCAAGTATTTGATAGCATTATGATAAAACTATACAACATATTTGACCTGAATTAGTATAGAACTCTAAATAATTTAAGTTGCTTACATCTCAATTCCCAGGAAACCTAGGCATATATTTTATAAAGTATCAGACAGTGTTAACTATGCAAATCAGTTCTAAAATTACACAATTATGTGTATAATGTTTTAGTCTAATTACTGTGATTTATTCTTTGATTCTGTGTTCATTCTGAAGTTATCTGGAATTGTTATGTTTCCTCAATTTACAAAAATCTGGTTTAGTATGTATAAAGGCATATAAGTCATTTTGTTAAATTTCTAAATGACATATAAAAATAAAACCAAGGCTTTGAAACAAATCGATGCTACTGCCTTAGCTATGTCAGTACAACAACACTAGCTCATCTGCATACACTGAGCTCTACTTCAAAACTCACAGGCAGTCTGCTGCCTCCCTTGTCCTTAGGCAGCTTGTCTAGAGATGAAAAACAGGCGCACACGACCATAGCTTTGGTCACTTCTAGTGAATGGAAGGGTCTCCAGGCCCTTCATGTCATCATGGTATTTATGCAGCCTCCGAAAAAAACCAAGTGCTGGAAGAGTCCCTTCACTCAAAGATAATGTTCCTTCTTTTTCAATCTTTACCTGATGGGATAGCACCAAGGCCCACACAAAAAGTATGATAACCTCTGTCACACACATCACAGAACATCATTTCTTCTTCGTGGTGGGGTTGTCCACATATAATGCAAGTCTTACACTCCATACACTGCCATGGGTAGGTCTTAATCATAGAAACAAGCTCCATGGTCATATCCAGGCAAGAAGGATGGCCTAAACCAAAACCAGTATTAGTTTTATTTCACACGAGAATTTTTACTTAATATGGCATAGTAAAATGCTAGTTTGCTTGAACTTCTCAAGAATGGCTACAACGTTTTAACTGCCGAAGAGAAATGGAAACACAATGTAGAAGAAAAGACAGGGACGTTTTATGAATCTGATGACTCTGGGTCAAGCCTAGCTGACTACTGAGAATGCTAGTTTTCAAAGCAACAATCAGCTTAAAGTGTGAAGCCGTGTCAGTACTTACCACTGTTGTCACACTGGGAGCAGTGCACAAGCGGCTCAGCCTTCCCTCTCCTGCTGGACTCCTTACCCTTCAGACAAATCCCACACAGAGCATTTGGAATGACCTTTGGCTGGAAGGGTAGAAGAGGGCTATAAATTCATGCCAGAAGAACCTACTATGGGTTCAAAAGGAATTATTACTGTATTGCCTTATTTTACTTCCAGTAACTTGTTAATGAGGACCTAACTTGCTAACAAGGACCTTGAAAGAGAGAACCTGACACCAGTCTGCCTTCAACATACAATGGCCTACCAACTAAAGCCTTAGGCTTCATGTTTAAATTTTGTCCACGCATGATCTCATGAGGATTAGATATATCATTCCACACTCCCTACATACCAGTAAGATCTGTACAATGACCTGGAGGGAAGACTAATACAGTGTCAACCTGCAGTGTTAACTGAAAGAAAACTGCAAGTACCAAGAGACTACTACAGGGGACTTAGGCTTAATCCCAAACAGATGACTCCATTGTAAGCAGTTTATATGCTGATTCTGTTTAAAAGCTGATGTTCTCCAAAGTCGTGAGACTACTTCTATAAAATCTAAGTTACAAAATCAATTTTTTAACATTGTTAACTAAAAGAGGTTTCAAGCATACACTGTTGTGTGCAGAAAGGTTTGTGGGAAGCTGAGTTGTGTAACTTGTTCCCTCTGCATATCCCATACATTAACAGAGGAGCCGACACTTAAGAGAAAAAGTATCCACTATAACTAATAAAACGTAAAAAAGAAGTAGTTCTCAGATGTGCAAAAGATAAAATGATCACTTAAAAAATATGCAGACACCCCCTATATTTCAAGTACCATTCATTTTTCAGATGAAAAACAATCCAATGAAGGCATTTGGGCTTTAAAAAAAACACTTGGCGAAACATGGGAAAGAACAAAGAAGGTTCCTAAGCCTAAAATTCGGAGGGGAGGGGAGGGGAGGGGAACAACATCACAGCCTTGACCATGATAGCGCGATGCTCACTTATGACCTGAACACGGAGCAGTGGCGGGAGAGAGCACAAGCAGGGGCCAAGCAGGAAATGCAATGGGGCGAGGGCACGTTCACTCACTCACTCACTTATATAAAAACCGGGAGAAAAAGTATGAAATGAAATGGGGCCGAGGGCATGTTCACTCACTCACTCACTTATATAAAAACTGGGAGAAAAAGTATGAAATGAAACGGGGCTGAGGGCATGTTCACTCACTCACTCACTTATATAAAAACTGGGAGAAAAAGTATTTTAAGTAGAAACATTGTGTCTGTTTTATTATAACCCAAACAACATCTTATATTTCCATTCCCTAAGTTACTGAACCAAGGAGGATCCTAAGCAGAGTTCCAATTTTGCATACTGTTACTCCAGCTTTGAAATGTCTCGCTGCCACCTTCAAAACCTGTACAGCCTAAACAATATGTTCTTAATTCTTTAGGTTTCTTTTTTCATTTTAATTATCTTTCTTTACAAAAGATGACAGAGGCATTCAAAAATAATTTTTGGCTTATTTATTTAAAAAAAAGTCAACCTTATACATAAATATAATAAAAACAATAACTCTACAAACAATCACAAACGTCTCTACAAAATAATAAATATCATGGAAGTTAAAACATACATATAAAACGTTACTGTTAACTACTCTATATCTCCTGTGTATCTTTATACCCTGCTCCCCAACAAAAGGATAGTGTCACATGCTCAAACCTCCTAAGTCTTGCAGTGTAGTTACCTCTGCTGTAACTGCTACATTCTACCCATAAGGTTCTCACTGTGTTTTCTTACACCTAAATAAAAAATAGCTAGGAAGTGCACTTCTATGATCCAAATTCTGGTGCAGTTATGATGAAATCTGTAACTGCTATAATATACAGCAGAAATCTACCTCTCAATCCACCAAAATAAGAAATATCTTTTGGTTACGGTACCTGCACTAAATGTATAAGAACTGTATAAGATACAGTTCAAGTTAGATACTGGCATACTAAGTACTTTAATATTTTTTCAGTAAAGTCAAGGAAGTAACCACACAATATTAAAGTCTAAATCGAGAACTCCTCATAGGAGATCCTTTACACAAATCAAAAGGAGTAAAACACAAAGCTAGTCATTCATATTCTAGAGCAGTTCAAGTTCTACAATCATTAAAATATACATTGGACACCTACAATAAAAGGACACCAAGAAAATTCTAGGTTTAGTTCTAAGCTTAAAATCATAATGTTCTGTTAAACCTCTTAAAGTTTTTCTTACCCAATAGTCTTCATCTTGATGAAAAGAGGGAGAGAGGGGTGGAGACGGAGGGAGGCAGACAGAGACAGAGACAGAGCTCTGCAGCACGTTTATCAGGGGCCACAGCCCAGTATGAAAACATACTCTGTTCACTCAAGCGCCCAGAGCGCTCTCAGAAGCCACACTGCTCACATCCAGGACTGTACACGTCTAGTGTCTCAAGGTTTGCGGAGGTGATGCAAGAGGAAGGGGCCAGCATGTGGAACTCCCTGAAGGTTAATGAACGGAACCTCACGTATGTCTGACAGAGACAGTCCTACTCCGTAACAGCAACAACATCAAAGTTTCACTATTGACAAGAAAATTAAAAATATTCTGCCTAAGAGTTCTCAGCATCTCATATAAAAGGTTCGTGATACACAATTTTCCTCCTTGAACACAATCAAAGATAGACTTTCATGACAGCACTAATACAGTATAGATTTTAATTATATACTAATAACACAGGCCTGAATCCTAACAATTATGCTTTAATTTCAGGTTAATGTAACCTAAACAATACTGTCCTACAAATTAAAGGCAAGCACTAGTGAATACTATTAAGCAAGACATCAGATACATTATAATTTTTCTTAACTTCTGCATTTTAAAACACATTTATATGTATGACCTTCAGCTTGAAGTACCCTAATAATTAGGCACGTCTTGGCTTATTAATACTTTTCGTAGAGAGGTTAACTTTTAATAAACATGTTCACATTAATGTATGAAGTCTAGATACTGGCTGTTCCAAACTGTGAAATACCTGAAACATCTGTAGTTACTAAAAGCGTTCACAGAAGATTATAAAATGCTCATTCCGCATATCCAACTTCCTTGAGTACTATCAATTTAGGTTCATCTATGTGATTTCTTCTGTCTTAAATCAATGATAGTCCTGAACAGTTCTTCATTTTCAACCTCTATTAGAATGTCTATTTTAATCTTCTTCCCTGTTTAGCCCATGACTAAGCCAGGCCCACTGTCTGCAAGCCCCCCTGGCGCTGACGGTGCGCTCTGGGCCGCAGCTCCCACTCCCAGCTCCTCACAGGCCAGAAGCACACTGCGCAGCACACACAGCAGCTAACTTTCCAGAATTTAATCTTTGGAGTTCATCTGCTTTCAGTTATCAAGCATTAATTTAAATCTTTCATAGATAAGCTCTATATGTAAAAACAAGAACAAAATCACATGGTTGCAGCCCACTGCACCGTCCTTGCTGAATGGAGCTGGGCTGAAAAAATATGCACTTGAAAGCTGATGATTTACTACAGAATACACTAACTTGTTAAGCTGCTTTCTTACTGTAGGAAAAGGAGGCCACGGACTCTAAGGAGGGCTCTGCTTAGGCTGAGGGGACACTGGTCAACACCCTGGAACCTGTGCCTCCGGACAACACTCCACAACCCTAGCCTGACATACACAAGTGTTCAGCAACTCTGCTCAGCACAACTTTTTGATCATCTTACTCTAAAATGCTCCTTCAAAACACCTTCATAATCCCATAAAAAGCAGAGTGATACATACCAGACTAAAAACTGTGTATTTTACTATTACCATTCAAAACATAAACTTGCAGCTAATTCTACTCCTTTTACGATCATCTTAAATCCCCACATATGAATGAGGCTCCTCACCTCTCACCCAACCCTCTGAAGGAGAAGGGGCAGATAGCAGAAAGAAACACTAGAAATAATACTATTGCTGATAGCATGCTACCTGACCGAGAAGAACCCGATAAGAAAGTTAGGAAGTGATAGCTAAGCCAAATCACCTTGCCAGATAATGTGTAAATCCTCATCACAGAATTGCACAGGGTACTCACCAAGGTGAGGCTACAAAATTACATTTTACTACTTTCCATTGCAGAGTTAGCTGAATTTGGCAAATGGATCAAATAATTCTCAGACTGAATCCAGATCGCTGTTAATGAAAGGCACCACAGAAATACAACTTTTCTAGGAGGACTTCCTCCCTACTGCACTGCTCAGCGTTGCTAAATACCAGGAAGCTTTCCGTTGCAGACAACGACGGTTTTTACACTGAGGAAACAAAGCATTAAGCTCTGCCTATTAGATCACTTTTCAAAGACTCATACTTGCCTGGTTAGTACGTAAAAAAAGATTCTCTTATCAGTTTTACATATACAGAAAACAGACGCTAACCCATAGCCAAAGTGACAGGAAAGCCACCAGGAAACTAAAGCAAGAAGGAGGAGGCTGACGGAGGGCACACACCACAGGAGAACAGCTAGTGAAGTGCAGCAGCAGGAGCTCCACAACTTTGAAATTCAAAGTTAAAATATTTCGGGGAGAGAGGCTGGTCAGAAGGAAGCTGAGTCAGGGGCTTTTCTCTTCTACCTTGTGCCCGGGAACTGCCTTGGACAGTGCAGAGCGCTTGGGGGCGTCTTTTCGTGGAGCGGCAGCCTTGTCCCTGGGCCTCTGTCTTCCTGGCAAAGGCTCCTCCTGGCCTTCGGGAAGGCCTTCCCCCTCGGACACGTTGCCAGAGGAGCTGTCCTGCAAGTCAAAGGCACAAACACAGTCCCTCGGAATTCATGCAGATTTGAGTCTGAATTCTGAAAACTACAGAAAACATCCAGGAAAAGTCTTAAAGTTCCATCGATTTCAAAATAAAAAGATAATTCCGATCTAAGAAAACATTTCCAGCAGAGAATAAAATAAGTTAAGAATCACTTCTCCATCTTATAAACACATTATAGCTAATTCCATTTATATCAGCTAGTACCTTAACTGACTTTGTTTTCTGACTGAATTTGACAAGAACAGAACTATTATTTCAGTTATTAGTACACCACACAGCTTCAACACCATTTTACCATGTCACAAGGGAGCATACTTTTTTCATACAAAAATATTCTTTCAAAAAACTGCTTGAAATAAGTGTGGGCATTTTTACTAAGTAATAAAGATCATTAAAGAAGTTCAAGCCCAGAATCGTGTCTTCATAATATTAAACTACGCAAAGCCAATTATCGTCAAGTATTTACAACCGTATCAGACATATTAGGTTGGTACAAAAGCAACTGAATCACTGAAATTTGCCTTTGATGTTGGAACACATTCTTAAATGTGGTTATGTTACACATCATTTTAATGTTCACCACTTTATGTTTTTGCTAATGACACTACTTACTGTTTGTTTTATATTTATTCTAGGCTATAAAATAAATACAAGTATTTTAGACTATGGGTTTCCCTGATGGCTCAAACAGTAAATCATCATCTCCTGCAATGCAGGAGACCTGGGTTTGATCCCTGGGTTAGGAAGATCCCCTGGAGAAGGGCATGGAAATCCACTCTAGTTCTCGTGCCTGGAGTATCCCATGGAGGGAGGAGCCTGCACAGCTATAGTTCATGGGGTTGCAAAGAGTTGGACACAACTGATCAACTAACACTTAAGACTATGGAAATAATCTTAGACAAAAACCAAACTCGAGTGATTTTCTTATTTGAGTTCAAAATGGGTCGTAAAGCAGAGGAGAAAACTCATAACATCAACAACGGTTTGGCCCAGGAACTGCTAAGAAACATACACTGCAGCGGTGGCTCAAGAAGTTCTGCAAAGGAGACGAGAGCTCTGAAGATGAGTGTGGCGGCCAGCCACAGGAAGCGACACCAACCAACCGAGAGACATCATTGAAGCCGATCCTCTCACATAGTTTTAACTACACAAGAAGTTGCCAAAGAACACAACGTCGACCATTCTACCATCACCTGGCATTTGAAGCAAATTCAGTTCAGTTCAGTTGCTCAGTCTTGTCCGACTCTTTTTGACTGCAGTACGCCAGGCCTCCCTGTCCATCACCAACTCCTGGAACTTGCTCAAACTCAAGTCCATTGAGTCAGTGATACCATCCAACCATCTCATCCTCTGTCGTCCCCTTCTCCTCCTGCCTTCAATCTTTCCCAGCTTCAGGGTCTTTTCCAATGAGTCAGTTCTTCACATCAGGTGGCCAAAGTATTGGAGTTTCAGCTTCAGCATCAGTCCTTCCAATGAACATTCAGGATTTCCTTTAGGATGGACTGGTTTCATCTCCTTGCTGTCCAAGGGACTCTCAAAAGTCTTCTCCAACACCACAGTTCAAAAGCATCAATTCTTTGGTGCTCAGGCTTTTTTTATGGTCCAACTTTCACACCCATAAAGATGAACCAAGTTGGAAAGGTGAAAAACCTTGATAAGTGGGTGCCTCACGAGCTGACCCAAAATAAAAAAAGCACCGTTTTAACGTGGTCTTCTCTTATTCTATGCATCAACAATGAACCATTTCTCGATCGGATTGTGATGTGCCACACAAAGTGGATTTTGTACAACAAACAGCGACAACCAGCTAAGTGGCTTGACCAAGAAGCTCCAAAGCACTTCCCAAAGCCAAAGTTGTATCAAAAAGGTCACGGTCACTGTTTGGTGGTCTGCTGCTAGTCTAATCCACTACAGCTTTCTGAACCCCAGCGAAACCATTACATCTGAGAAGCACACTCAGCAAATAGATGAGACGCAGTCAAACTGCAGCACCTGCAGCCGGCACAGTCAGCAGAAAGGCCTGGCTCTCCTCCTTGGCACGCCCGGCCACTCGCCACACAGCCGACACTTCAAGGCCCGGCTCTCCTCCACGACACGTCCGGCCACTCGCCACACAACCGACACTTCGCAAGCGGGCCTCATCTGTCATATTCACCTGACCTCTCCCCAGCCAACTACCACTTCTTCAAGCATCTTGACAACTTTTTGCAGGGAAAACCCTTCCACAAGCAGCAGGAGGCAGAAAAGGCTTTCCAAGAGTTCATTGAATCCTGGAGCATGGATTTTTACACTAGAGAAATAAACTTATTTCCTGTTGATAAGAATGTGCTGCTTGTAATGGTTCCTAATTTGATTAATAAAGATGTGTCTGAGTCTACTCATAATGACTTAAAATTCATGGTCCAAAATTGCAATTACGTTTGCACCAACCTTAGGAGTTCAATAATAATCTATTTCCTCATTTTTTTATTTAAAATTTCTAATTAGAATAAAAATGTCACACTCCTCTAAATTATGAAAATCAAAAAAGATTAGGTTACCCTAAACCACCAGACAGACATTGAGACGACTCCTAGGAGCACGAGGCACCTCATTTTCTCTAGTGATGTGTTTCGTATAGGTGCCCAGATTCACACACACACTCCCA
The DNA here is from genome assembly GCF_002263795.3 of Bos taurus. NCBI lineage: Eukaryota > Metazoa > Chordata > Mammalia > Artiodactyla > Bovidae > Bos > Bos taurus. The sequence continues at coordinate 103,503,660 of NC_037336.1, forward strand.
CCTACACATGCACCCTCGTCCTTTAAACGCAAAACTGAACAATGTTGCGTGTGTTTTAATATTTTTAAGTATTATGCGCATTTTATCACAGTGTTCTTTGAAGCGCATTTCTACCATGTAAACATATCGCCCATTGTGGACATCAGATTTACTTCTAATTTTCGCTATATTACATATTGTTAACACTCCAATGGGCATCTTTTTCCTAAATAAATTTTGCTACCCTCTCATCAGGTTCTTTGGATAAATTCTATTAGTGTATTTGCCAAGTCAAATTCCGTGGAAGTTAAAAAACTTGCTATGTACTATGAAAATGCTTTCCCAGTAAAGTTTTTCCCAGAAAAAAACTGGATTAACTGACACTCTCACTAGCAGCAAAGGAGAATGTCAACCTCATCGCCCCCTCATCACAGCACAGTATCTGAAAAGCATCTTTCTTTATGCAACATGTAACATTAAGTGCGTCTTAGATGCTATTAGTGACAATGAAATGTAGTACCCATGTAACGCCAGCACAACCCCAGGCTCCGGCTGCCTACAATGGCAAGCGTAAAATGGCCACTGCTGATGATGCCGTCACTGCTGGTGATGCTGTGCTGATAAAACCCACCCTATACCACTGTCTTCTTTGTTCTCTTCAGCTCCACAGAGCACACCAGCGTCCCCACAGTCCTGCAACAGCATTCTGCTATTAAAAACATCATGCAGGACAACCTAACGCACAACATGTTGGTAACCGTAACATTTCCCTAGAAGAGGCCAAAGACTATGGATTACACTCCAGGGAAGAATCAGCAAAATTCAAAGGGAGAGGAGACACCTCCTACTGAAGGTAAATGCTCTCACCGAAGTGCCTTTGCTTTTCCCTTTCTCATCACCTCGACCGTCTTCGGCATCATCTGAGTCACCATCGCTCTCAAGAGCGGGGAGCTCAGGGTCGAGGGGGGGCTCGTAAAGCGCTGTGTTTAATGGTAAATAACGCAGCTCATCCGGCGAGTACCTAGGGTTCAGAGAGAAGGTTTTCAGTTTTCCTCTATTATTAAATACAAATGTACTAATTCTGAACTACAATAATAGCCTTAATATTAACCCCAAATACTTTTGAAAATGATTAGAGGCAATAAATAATTTTTTCACTTTGGTGCTCAAATAGGGACATGTAACCAATAAAAAGCCTAAACGTTTTTTCACCTAACAGTGTAAAATATACATTTCATTCTTATTATCAAAAGATAAATGTCTCTCTGCTTTACCCTCAACACCCCCTTCAAAGAAATGTCAGTAGTGATGGATGAAACTGTGGCCACACACAACTGGGCACAAAATCCAGCTGCCTGACCCCCTCGCCTCCACCGTCCTGAGTCGTCACTGCCTGAGCCTCTCGCCTTCACACGTAAAGCAGGTACGACAGCAAGTCCATCGCACAGAGCAGACGTGAGCATCAAATAAACTGGCACAGGGCAGTCGCAGCAGGAGGGCACAGACACTGTTTCAGAAACACAGTTTCCAGGAACACAGTATTTAAAACCAACTTGTGAAGCAGGTGTTCTAACCGTGATCACCTCTTCCCTCTAAAACTAGGGACCGGCGACCCCCAACCCCAGGCAGCCGGCACGTGGCCTGCTGATCACGTCCACGGTGCCGCCCCAGGACGCACCACAGCTCCGTCCTGTGTCCTCAGCCGGGAGTGGACACGGATGAGCATCCTCGTCAACCAGGACATCACTCCAGAAAGCAACGAGCGGGGCCACACAGGCCCATCACCCAATAATCTGCTTCGTCCAAAATGAGAAACGTTAAATCTGCTGACACGCTGCTGCAGAGCAGCAGCCAATTCTGACTCCATATTGAACTGTTTCTTTGACTAGCTTTTCGTTCCTTTCGTTATTATCATCAAACAGAATGGCCTGTCTCAGAGGACCCTACCCCTCTACATGACAAAAAGTGCCTTTATTCAGAACGCGGGGTCCACCCACAGAGGGCAGGAGGGAAGAAATTAACACATCCCCTGCCTGAGACTTGACATTCTAGGAGATGTTTGCAAGATTAATTAATGGTCTTTTTTACTTTGCTTCCTCACCTCCCTCCATCTCTGATGTATAAAAGAACTTGGCATGCAGACCCTAGAAGACGTAGCCTGCCATCCACTCGGTCAGCCAGCTCCCCAAATAAAGTCTCTTCCCTGCCTCAACCCCTTGTCTCTCAGATTCACCGGCCGTCCGTGTGGTGAGCTGAGTAAGCTTGGACTCTATATAACACCATGATTTAAGTCTGACTTTCAAAAGTATGATACTGTGGTCTATTTTAAATACTACTATCTAAAGAATATTCTCTCTCCTAAAAACGTAAGAGGACTCAGGAGGCAAAGGCTGAGACTGACAAAAGTAGCTGGTTCCATCCAGGTCGGGAAGAAGAGACCCGCGTCACCCTCACGGCCAGAGCGGAAACAGCAGCCAGGCCCGGGCAGCACGAGCTCCGGGCCGCCGCCCTCCTCCCCGCGGGCCACGCCCGCCTCTCCAACTCCCCCTGCTTCTGTGACCACAGACTCCAGGGCTGCCGGGGGGCGCTTGGGGGAGAGTCAGGGCATCTCCAGCCAGCGCTGCCGGCCCAGACCACGCCCTCAGGACGGACCATGCTCTCAGGACGCCCTCGGGACAGCGGTCTGCAGCTCCCCCTGGTTTGCATCCACGGAAGCGCGGACAGGTGAGCAGGGAGGCAGCATCCCAGGCTTTAGCAGCAAACGCTCAAGTTCAGTGAGAGCATTCTTCACCACAGAACGGAAGAAGACAGAAAACACTGACGCAAATCTTGTACCTTTTACAGTGATGCTTACAGAGCCAAACACTTCTAGGAGACAAACACAAGGCTTTGAAGTCTCTCACCAACACCAGTACTAACAACAACAACAAAAACCCCACCATGTACCTTTTGTAATATTCCTGGAACTGTCCGGGGATGAGGGCCACCGGGTAAGAACTGACCTTGGTTCGCTCCGTTGGTAGCACTTTGTACTTCCCTTGAGGCACCTGGATAACCTGAATTAACACAAAGAGAAATACAAACCTGGTTCCATGCACAGAATTAAAGACTTTAGGAAAACAGTGCCCTCCTGCCCTTAAAAAGGTGAGAGACATTAGGAGCTGCGGCCCAGGGAACAGCGGCGTTTCTAGAGCTACAGGCGCACGTGCTGACTGTTCACCGTGGCCACTAAGGAAAGGCAGTGTCTCTGCTCACCACGTACGGGCTACTTAAGAAACCTTTGGAGCTCAGCTGCCTCGTCTGTGAAACGGAAACAGTACCAGTTTCACCTCCCGTAGTGAGGGTGAGAAGTGCATGAGCTACTGTGGAAACCTGTTCCGTCCACCCCAGCACGCAGGAAGCTATTCAGCTACCAGACCCCTTTAGCAGCATGTCCACCACAAAGCAAGGAACACATCACACACACAGATGAGAAGCAAACACCAGGCACACTGAGACGACAGCCTCGCTTCAGGGAGAAGAGGACACACTGCTGGTACAGAACACTGCGACAGAGGCACTGAACAGCCCACGGCCACCAGCGACTGAAGTTCAGGGGCTAGTAAACATTAGCGATCCTACGTGTGTCTGTAAGTCAAAATAAGCTCTCCTCTCTTCCATTCGCTCCCGGTTTAAGTTGCTGTTAAATTCAGCTGCTTTTTTCGCAGCTTTCTTAATGTACTCAGGCACTTTGCTGGCTTCAACTTTCTGAGTATTCTGTTGTTGCATTTGCTGAAATAAAAATATTACAGTTGGAAGTCACATCTAACCTTATAAAATGTGATTTCCCAAACCAAAATCCTGGTTACCTCGATACTTACAGAATACTCTTTATAGTGATCTGTAATTCGTTGGCGTTCTTTTTCCTGTAGAATAACAGAATATTCAGCATGTTTGGCTGGATATTCTTTTATCATTAAATCAATTACTTCATCACTGCGCAATGCTGTTAAACCTATTTCAGACAAGAAAAAGTAAAGAAGCTCTTTTAAGGCTAACTGAACATACTGATTTTCAAGACTGACTTTCCTTCAAGCTACTCAACATAAAAGCAGCTTTCCAATATTCAAAGCAAAATACGTTAATACACTCAAAAATAAGAAAAAATAATACTCACAATATAAAATCAAACAGTTATAAAGAAAGATTATCAAAGTTGCAATGGCAAAGAAATCAATTTTTTAACCAAACTTTTTTAAGACTCCATGTACTATATACAAACATATATCCTTTTACTAGAAACAACGGCTAAATAATAACGCACACTAACCACTGGCAATTAACACAGGGTATCAGGTAAGAAAAACACAGACTTTATCAATATACTTCCATTGTTAGCCTTCAAATTTGATTTACTAGAAATATTATAGAACCAATTCAAATTTCACCAAAAGCATCAGCACACATGTGGGTCATACGAACAATTTTTTAAACTCATAGTATGAGATTATACCAATTGTTGAGATGAACTCCTGTGGTTTTATATTAAAAAGCTGTACTAATATATTTATGAAAGAAAAAGTACAAATAAAGCACAGAGACAATTACACATAACTAAAAACTGAGTTTTTTAAGTATTTAACTAATACTTTTAAAAAGTACTTTACAAATTTTGGACATAAAACATACACACACTTTGATGACTATATGAAAGTTATTAGGAAATGATAGTCTCTTTTGTATTTTAACAAGAATCAAAACTGAAGTTAACAATTTAGCATCTAAATAATTCAGTCTATTTATTATTAGTTTTGGTTAAGTGTTTAGGGGAAGAAGACAATACTCGTCCGGCGCTGCTTCGCAAGCGCTCACTACCTAGAGTGCACTGCGTCTCTGTGATGACGTTTAGCTCTCTCAGGTACAATTTCTCCTTATGAGACAAATCTCGTCGCTCTAAATCTCCAAAAAAAAAGAACAAAAGACTGTTACAAAAAGTCTTTTGCATTTGTAACATTATGCATTTATAAAACTTTTAAAAGCTTAAAAAACTTAGAAAAAAAAAATTTTAAGTTAAAATCTTCATGGATTTTAAAAGTACCTCCTGTTCATATTCCAAATATTATTAAAAGAACACACAAAACAATCTTACAAATCAAAAAAATGAAAGTTAAAATAAAACTGAGAACAGAATAATCCAAAGCAAGAAGGTAAGACAAATAACTATACTAAAATAGTTGATGAAATATCGCCTTTCTCAAGTTCAGGTACAGCTTAAGTAGCTACTCCATTCCTAAGGACAAGGAGCAACAGTCAAGAATCAAAACCCCTCATTCATTAATGTGGTTACAAATTGATTTTTCCTTGCAATTTTTTTCCAGGAAATTCACCTTCCTCGTTTTGCTTGTAAATATGTTTATCAGGCATAAGAATGAATTGATAGTAAAGAGGGAAGTTGAACGAGAGCTGTAAATAAAATCAGCCAGCAGCAGAATATAAAATATGATATAATCTATACTCAAATACTCAGAACTTGACAACCCATCAAAAACAATTACTATTAGTTAAAAGTTAGATTTAATTTGTTATATAAACTGAGACTTAATACCTGGATATTTCCGTTTAAAGGAGGTCACACCCAAATATTCACTGACTTGTTCTTGAAGCATATAGTACTCTCCTGTTTCATCAGGTGGCCACTTGTACTCTATCAGATTTTCTGCGGGATAGTAGCTAAAGCTAAAGCACAGAAATATATATTATGCTTTAAATGTGGCATTTGTAAAATTTAAATCATTTTATTTTAAAGGATATTCTTTTTTAAAGATTTTTGAGATTTAAGGATTTGGAAAAACTGTTTTAATTATCTAAATTCTCAGTCAGTCTTCTATGATTCTGTATTACAAAGACGTTCCCATGATTCCATGTGCATCCAAGAAACTACAGAAGAGGAAGAGAGAAAAGAAAGACCGTCTGGAATACCAAAGCAGAAGAGCACACTGGAAGCAACACTTTCTATGTGTCACAAAGAACAGAGATCACAACTTCAGGAACACAGGCGACATTTTTAGCTTTTGCAAATCAGGGTAGTGATACCAGTTCTGAATTCTTTCTTGTGGGCCTAGCCCTCAGAGCCACGATTTCATGCACCCAAAGTGTAAAGTAATCAACTCCTGTTTTCCATCTCCTCTTCAATGAGTCACAAACACTGACAAAGCAAAACTCTAAAATCCTATTTCTCAATAAACTAAACTATAAACCACAGACTCCACATACCCAGGAGCAAATCATGGACCGAGTTTGATGGTGCCAGTGCACTGCAGATCAGTCCCAACCCTGAAGAGCAAAGACTACAGATGTCTGGACCTGTACTACTCAACCTCCAGATTTCATCAGTGGACAATATAGGCAGAATAGAGTATGATTTTATGCATCTATCCAATTAAGGCTTCCCTGGTGGCTCAGACCGTAAAGAATCTGCCTCCAGTGTGGGAGACCCGGGTTTGACCCCTGGGTCAGGAAGATCCCCTGGAGAAGGGAATGGCTGCCTACTCCAGTATTCTTGCCTGGAGAATCCAAGAATCCAATGGACAGAGGAGCCTGGTGGACTAGTGAGCAACCAACACACACACACACACACACACACAAACACAAACATCAATAAAAGACAAAAAGAGTTTTCTCACAAGTGGTCCTGGGAAATTGGACATCCAAATGGACATGTATGAAACAGAACCCTTGTCCCTGATGTTGCCTAGAAAAATGAATTGAAAAGTGGACCGGTGACCTAAACATAAGAACTAAAACGAGGAGACTCTTAGAAGAAAACATAGGGGTAAATCTTCATGAGCTCAGATTTACTAATGGATTCTAGATATGTCAGCAAAAGAAAGAGTACATAATTTGGACTTGAGCAAAACTTAAAATGTTGTGTATTAACAGAATGAAAAATCAACAGAATGGGAGAAAATATTTGCAAATCATATGTCTGATAAGAAATTAGTATCTAAAATATATAAAGAATTCCTACAACTCAACAACAAATACAATTTAAACATGGGCAGAAAACCTGAATAGACATTTCTCCAAGAATAAACTAATGGACAGGTAGTACATGAAAAGATGTTCAATCTGACTAGTCATTATGGAAATTCAAATCAAAATCACAATAGATTCCACTTCACACCTTTCAGAATGGCTATCATTAAAAATAAAATGGGAAATAAAACACACTGGTGAGGATGTGAAGAAATTAGAAACTCTATACCCTGCTGGTGGGAACATAAAACGGTGCATCCACTCTGGAGAACAGTTTGGCAGTTCCTCAGAAAGTTAAACACAGAGCTATCATATGACCCACCTACTTCACTCCTAGGTCCACACCCAAAGAAGCTGAAAACGGGGCCTCTGATCAGATATATTTATTCCCAATGTTCAAGGCAGCACTATCCACACCCCCCAAAATATGGAAGTAAGTGTCCATCAACAGATGAAAAGACAACACAGAGTATAATTCTAACAATGGAGTACAATTTAGCCTTAAAGAAGGAAATTCTAACACAAGCTACAACCTGGATGAACTTTGAAGAAATTATGCTAACCAAAATAAACCAGACACAAAAAGACAAACATTGTATGATTCCACCTACGTGAGGTACCTAGAATAGGCTAACTCATAACGACAGAAAGTAGAACGGTGGTTGCCCACGGCTGCTAAGGGGGGAAATGGGAATCTTATTATGTAAACGTTTTGGAAATGGATGGTGGTGACGGTCACACAACACTGTGAATGTAATTTATGCCACTGAATTATACATTTAAAGGTAGTTAAAATGGTGAATTTTGTGTGTATTTTACCACAATAAAATTTATTTCTTTGAATTGCATTAAGTAGCAAAAAGCGACTTTGGTGTTTTACAATCCTTAGTAATTGCCTTTGCCAGGGCTAGGGGATGGGGAGGAGAGAGCTAACACAGAGAAAAGACACACAACACAGAAAACATTAAAAACAATAAAACGGCAGTACCCAAGATCCTGGCTGGAAGTGTCGCAGCTCCTGGAGCTGTCTCCAGAGCCCATCCGCCTCCTTTTGGACGGTTGGGTCCCATCATTTGAATTATCTTCATTATCATCCTATACATTCAAAAGATGAAAAAAATAACTGGACAAAGAACAGTAAATAAGGGAAGATTATGTAATCCTCCCAAACTTGCTAAAAGGCTCAACTTGAAGGCTTCCTAAAGATTATACAAATGATAACCAGGGACAAGAATTTGGCCTTGGCAAGACCTGGAAAAAACCAAAAACTAATCTTCAATACAAATCAAAATAGAAAATTTTCAATAAACTTGTAGGTCTAAATCTACTTTTCCTTTCTTACCAAGAGGTTAAAATGCCTTCTGCTTTGAAAAAACACATCAAACTGCTGCAATACTCTGAAATTAAAATAAACATTCCTACTCTAGCTAGGATAAAAATGTATGAATCAGTTACTGTTTAACTCAACTTAGAGCTGGTTTATTCTAATTGGCTATTTCAGACACTTATATCCCTGTGAAAAGGACACAAAGGAACAAAAACAGAGGACCAATTGTTATTTTTTTCTTATATTGCAAAAATTCAGCAAAAATATACCAGAATAAGATTCATCGACCAATACAACACACACTACCTCCCCAAAAGAGGTTTAAAACTTTTTAAAGTGACATTTTCCATTATGTGACTTTACCAAGGTTGTAAGTTAGACCATCTCATTAAGGAAATGAATGATGAATCATATATCAGGAAATTAATTCAATCACGTTGTTGTCCCTAAGGCAAACATAGGGGTAAATCTATGTTTATCGGACTCTTTTGTGACCCCACAGACTACAGTCCCCCAGGTTCCTCCGTCCATGGGACTTCCCAAGCAAGAATACTGGAATGGGTTGCCACTTCCTGACCCAAGATCAAACCAGTGTCTCCTGCATTGGCAGGTGGGTTCTTTACCACTGAGCCACTGGCGAAGCCCAACCACATACTAGCCAAGGCTTAAACAAAAAAGATTAAAAACAAACAAAAAATCAAGGTAATCTAGCCTCCTAAGACAATACAATTTTGTTAAATATCATGAATCTAAGAATACAGAGGTAGTGAGTATGTCGGTCAGGCACATCAAAGCTGGACTGCCTGGAATCTTACTGGGCGCCAACTGCCCCTCACCAGCTGGTGGTTACCCTCAGTGGTGAGCCGCTCCTTACCTGTAAAACTGTGACAACAGTACTGCCTGTATTACTTGGCCAATGTAGGGATCAGAGTTAATACATGAAATAATTAGAGCAAGGTCTTGCAAACTGTTAAGTGCCCAGGAGAACTTAGCTAATATGATTGCATTGATGATCAAGTCTCAAAAGGCTCCCTGTTAGGAATTTACTCAGATCCTTTACCAAATAGCAAAAACCGTGGAATATTCTCCTTTTCAATTCTTAGCAAATAAGTATTCAGTTGAAGAGTTCTGTATACTCCTATTAAGATAAGCAACCGGGTAGGAGATGGAGAACAGCCTAAATCTACCAAATATTCTCCAAAAACTTACATTTAACAATGTCTCTCAATTGAAACATTTCAGTCAAGAAGCATTCAAGTATCATTTCTCTTCTATTTTACTTGCTTCTGAGCATTTTAAGGATTTTTATGTCCATTTGTTTAAATACCTTTCCCTTAGCTAAAAAAAAATTGTATACACTTAAAAAGTGTTAAAAAGTTAAAAATGGAAAGTCCTCAAAAAAGCTGAAAGCACAATTTCACATGTAGTGTTTGAATTTGCTATTAGGAATTCTAGGCAAATGTGTTATTCCACATAGTGAATATTAGAGAGGGATAACAGCAACATATTTCCTAACAATATGATGGAATACGATTAGAAGAATTTGCCTGCAACCTGGCTACTGACAGAGAAGCCCGGGTTTTAAGGCTTCCCACCTCTGAAGTCAGCAATGTGTATTTCAGAGTCCTGGGTGGCTCTCACCTTGGGATTAAACACATTTCTGAAGGTCAGTGGACAGGAATGTGAGCAACCTCGGGGAGACGGTGAAGGACAGGGAAGCCTGGCGCGCAGCAGTCACTGGGGTCGCAGAGTCCGACACGACTGAGCGGCTGAAGCACCGCCACAGCGGCAGGTCACAGATTCGGGCTGGCCTCCCTGGCTGGCTGGGCTCCGGCGGCACCGGCCACCCTCAGGCCCGGCCCGGGCTCCGGAAGCCCGGCCTAGAGGAGCCCCGGCGCCCGGCGCGCCCCCCGGGAGGAGGGGCCGCAGGCTCGCCGGCGCCCCCGGCCCGGCCCCACGGCCACCGACACCGCACCCCGGAGGGGCCCCATTACCGTCCAGCTTCAACCTTCCGGTTACCACTCAAATGCGGACGTTTAAAAAGTCCTTCCCTCACACACTACTCAACCAACTGAACACAACGTGGTTCACTAAACGCTCATCCTGACTCTTCACTCATCTTTGACTTTCAAACCCGAAGTCCGCCTCACTTCCCTAAAACAGCACAAACGACGAAACAAAGTCGGCCTGAAGAGAGCAGGGCGGCTTTTTGTTGATTTCGCTCTTCAAGTTCAGTTCATGAACTGGCTAACTTGTTTCCCACTTGTACACGTTGCTACTCTTTAGGAAGAGCCCGAACACTTGAGAAGGGCACTGCTCAGACGAAGGCGCTCCTCAAAGCGCGCAGGGGCCCAGACCAACGTGAGGAGAGCGCCCGCGGCGTCGGAGCAAACTTTTCTTTCTTCGGAGAGCGGGCTCCCCGGGGGGACGCGCTCAGGGGCGCCTTCGGGCGGAAACCGCCAAGAACACTCGGGACCGAGGCCGAGCGGACCCCGAGCAGCGCCAGCACGGCGCGGGTCCCGCCGCCCCTCGGGCCTCCTCACGGCCGCCCCCAGGCCCCGGCCCAGACCCGGCCCGCTCCTCACCTTCGGGGACTGCGCTCCGGGGGTGGCCGGGTCGCTGTCGCACGGCCGCGGAGACAGCGCCGTCCCGGGGCCGCCCGCCGCCGCCATCAGCCCGAGCGCCCCGCGCCGCCGCCTCCGCCGCCGTCGCCGCCTCGTCCCGGCCGCCGCCGCCGCCGCCGCCACCGCCGCCGCCGCGCGGGCCGCCCGCCGCCCGGGCCCCGCCCCCTCCGCCCGCCCGCCGCCCGGGGGCCGGCCCCTGCCTCCGCGCGCCCCGCGGCCCGCCAGCGCCGCCGCCACCGCCATGGCCGCCGCCAGTGCGCCGCCCGCCGCCGCCGCCGCCGGGGACGCCGCCCGCCGCTCGCCGCCCGCCGGGCCCGCCGCCGTGCGCGCCCGCGGGGCCCTCCGCGCCCTCGGCCGCCGCCGCCCGCTGCGCTCGCCGCCGCCGCCGCCCCCCGGCCGCCGCCCTCGGCCGCACGCAGCCCCGGCCCGCCGCCACCCCGCCTCCCGGCCGCCGCCGCAGCCCGGCGCGCTCCGCGGCCCCACCTCCCGCCGCTCCCCTCAGCCCCCAGCCCCGCCCCGGCCCGCCGCCCAGGGCGCGCTCGCCGCCGCCGCCGCCCCCTCCCCGCCGCCCCCGGCCCGGCCCCTCACACGTCAGCCCTCTCCTCCCACCGCGCCCCGCCCGGGCTCCCCGCCTCTCCCCTCCGCCGCCAGCCTGAGGGGCGCCTCCCCGCCCCTTCCTTCCTCCCAGGTGTCCGCGCCCGCGTCCCCGCGCTCGCTCCTGGGGGGCCCCGGCTCTCCCCCACCCTCCATCCCAGGTGTCCCTCCCTCTCCGGGGTCCGCGCCCCCGTGCCCTCTCTCCCTCCTGGGGGTGCCCGCCCCTCCCCCTCCGCCTTCATCCTGAGGGGCCCCTCCCCGCCCCCTCCCTCCCGGGTGTCCGCGCCCCCGTCCCCTCCATCCCAGGGACCCCTCCCCGCCCCCTCCCTCCCCGGTGTCCGCGCTCCCGTCCCCTCTCTCCCTCCTGGGGGTTCCCGCCCCTCCATCCCAGGGACCCCTCCCCGCCCCCTCCCTCCCCGGTGTCCGCGCTCCCGTCCCCTCTCTCCCTCCTGGGGTCCCCGCCCCCCCGCCTCCCCGGCGTCCGCGCCCGCGTGTCCTGACGCGGCGCTCCTCGCCGCCCTTCCCTTCCACCTCCTTCCCGAGGGGCCCGCCCCCTCGCCCCCTCGCCCCCTCGCCCCCTCGCCCCCTCGCCCCCTCGCCCCCTCGCCCTCCATGCGGGGTCCCACCCCGCCCCCTCCCTCCCGGGGTCCTCGTCGCCCCGCCCCCTCCTCCACCTTCCGGGGGGTCTCTCCGGCACCCTCTCTCTACCCGGGGGGCTGCATCGCGGGGGCCTCTGAGGGCCCCGGCTCCTCTCCTCGCGTTCCCGGTTCCCAGTTGCTGCCTGTCGTCCGCCTTTGTTCTCTGCTCGCGGCCTCGAGCTCTCCGGCGCTCGTGAACCACCTGCCAGGGAACGTGTCCTTGCCAAAGGCATCCTCAGCTTGCTTTCACTTGAAAAGTTGATCCACATCGACCTTGGTGCGTGCGGGAGTCCTCAAACAGGTGAAATTTAGGACTCTGCTGGGATGCTGCGGATGCAGAAGCTCCCACCCAGGACGTGAGATCGCATCGCAGCGGAGCATTTCGGGACCATACCGGCCTCATCGGATTCCCTCTCAGCTTTTTTCTGGCTGCGTAGCCATAGCCCTTCGTTTATCAAACATTCAGTATTGTTGTAAAGTGCTTAGGCCCGTAAAAGTCACCAAGAAACTGACTTATATTATTAATCGTGGTTCTTAGGCTTCACTTGGTCACTTTGGGACTTTACCAAAAATTAAAAGAAATAAAAAAGGTAACAGAACTTTAAAGGAACACATGAGAGACAGCTGAGATAGGATGACAATGGTGCCAGAAATGTTAAAGTTGATCTGTCAGAAGACACTTTGTACCTGAGTGTAGATGACTTGGTTCCTGGCAATAGAAAACATTCCTGGATTTGGAATACAATATGGCTTCCCTTTCCTGCATTATTTTTGCTTATACCCAGCAGACAAGTTTGGAAAGATAAGACAGGGGTTGTTTCTAGCCCGTCAGTTTGACACAAAGGACCTCCTTTGACTCTCCCAGCCCACCCTTTCCTGACTTCCCCATTTGCATCGGATCAGAGATGGCATCAACAAGGACTCAACACTGGCAAACTGCTCCTAATCCAGCCTCTATTTTATCGCACAACCTCGTCAGAGCAGCACCCATTTTCCTGTCAAAATCCCACTGAAGAAAACAGCCTAAGTGTCTGAATGACTCAAGGAGAACCAACATCTTTCCCCCAAAGTCCCTCAACTGATCAAGACCCTCAGTCAGACTCTCTCGATAGAGTTTAATGTTTATATGTATATATAGTTATTTTGTTCTAGTCTTGTTCCTTGAGTATTTTGTCTCTGGATCAAATTCAAATTTAAAACTCTTCATTCCAAGCCAATAAACACTGATTCAGCTTTTCATCCTACAAGGCATAATATTAAGGCTGTGCAGACGGGCTGCTTCATACTGAAAGAATTAGTGTGTGTTGACTGGAAAAGAAAAAGCACAACCTGAAAGCTGAGACTTGTATTTTATTCAGCAGGCATAGTAAGGACTTCAAGTTCCAGAGACAGGACTCTCAGATCACTCTGAGATAACCGCTCCAAAGAAGCAAGGGGTGTTGTGGGGCGGGGGCGGGGGGGCAGAATATATAGGAGTTTTTGCAATAATGACCTCATTAGAACATCAGAAGATTACTGTTAGTTAAAGAAAATCAGACATCTCAAGTTAAAGAATCTAGTGCTTTTCTCTGTATGAGAAGATCCAAGAGTCTGGGCTCATTGAAACCATTCCTTTGATATGCACCTCAGCTACCTGGGGACAGTATCCTGTTTTCTCATCCTGAGATTCTTCGGGTGCATTGAGGGGGTGGGGAGTGATGGCTGCAGTGCCTGACTGCTGGATAGCCAGGCACCCTGCCTCCTTCCTGAGTTCCCTCAGGGCTTATCATCATCATCCTATGGCTATAATATGGTGGCTTGATGGCTGCAACATCCTTTGTTTACTGATATTCTGGGCAATAATTTTCATTCACAGATGGATGAAAATTTACTTGCAACCAGAAAATTTAAGATTTTAAGCTTGACATAGAATTTGAAAAGTAACGAGATACTGATAGAACTACTGGTAAATGTACAATTTGTTGTTGTTCAGTTGCTAAACTGTGTCCAACTCGTTGTGATGTCAAGGACTATAGCCTGCCAGACTCCTCTGTCCATGGGGCTTTTCCAGGCAAGAATGCTGGAGTGGGTTGCTATTTCCTTCTCGAGGGCATCTTTCCAAGCCAGAGATCAAACCTGAGTATCCTGCATTGCAGGTGAATTCTTTACCACTGAGCCTCAAATGTACAACCAGAAGTATAAATATGGCTTCAAACCCAACAAAGATGGACAAGTGGGAAAGTAGGAGGGATATTCAAGTACGTCACTCATTCCAGTCTGGAGTGAGGATAGGGTAAGTGAAGGCAGAGTCTCTGAGTTAGGAGTGAAATATACAGGGAGGCTGCTTGATATAAAGGTGAGAACAAAGATTTGAAGTTAAGACTTTGGTGTGATACCAGCTGTGCCACTTATTAGCTGTGTGATCATGGATAAACTAATCTTTCTGACCCTCCGGTTCCTCATTTACAGGATTAGAATAATAATTTCCATTCATCTATTTCACAAAGGTTTTATGGAAAGCAACTAGGAACTGTGTTAGGTGATAGAAATAGAAGGAGCCGTGTATTCATCAAACACAACCTCACTGTTTATTCTTAGACCCTGAGGTAGGCACGGGCAATAGAATGCTGAAGAGAAAAAGCCATAAAACTGTATGAGACCATTAGAATATGTAGTTATAGGTGAGGAAAAGGCTCAAGGTCAAGAATTCCAGAGATACTGGTGGAAACAGAGAAAAAGGAAGAAAACTATCAAGTACTGTAAGCTGAGAGTATTTCAAATATGAGACTGGTCAACATGTCATTCGAGAACTCGAGTAAGATAAAGACCGAAAAATGTCCGTTGTATTTAAAAATTTGGTAATAACTAACCATCTTATTTGTCGCAAGCTATTTCAATGGTATGGCAGTATGAGAAGCTAAATTGAAGTTGATTAAGGAAGGAATTAAAAGATGCTTGCTCCTTGGAAGAAAAACTGACAAACCTAAAGTACAGACATCACTGCTGAAAATGGTCCGTCTAGTCAAGGCTGTGGTTTTTCCAGTGGTCATGTATGGATGTGAGAACTGGACTATAAAGAAAGCTGAGTGCTGAAGAATTGATGCTTCTGAACTGTGGTGCTGGAGAAGACTCTTGAGAGTCCCTTGGACTGCAAAGAGATCCAACCAGTCCATCCTAAAGTAGATCAGTCCTGGGTGTTCATTGGAAGGACTGATGCTGAAGCTGAAGCTCCAATACTTTGGCCACCTGATGCAAAGAACTGACTCATTGGAAAAACCCTTGATGCTGGAAAAGATTTAAGGCAGGAGGAGAAGGGGATGACAGAGGATGAGATGGTTGGATGGCATCACGGACTCAATGGACATGAGTTTGAGCAAGCTCTAGGAGTTGGTGATGGACAGGGAAGCCTGGAGTGCTGTAGTCCATGGGGTCGTAAAGAGTTGGACATGACTGAGTGACTGAACTGAACTGACTAAAGCTGAAGCTCCAACACTTTGGTCACCTGATTTGAAGAGCCAGCTCACTGGAAGAGACCCTGATGCTGGGAAAGATTGAGGACAGGAGAACAAGTGGGCAACAGAGGATGAGATAGTTACATAGCATCACTGACTCAATGGACATGACTGAGCAAACTCCAGGAGATAGTGGAGGACAGGTGAGCCTGGTCCCCTACAATCCATAGGGTTGCAAAGAGTCAGCAACTTAGCAACTGAATTGATTTTGACAATAACAAGGATGAACCAAGGAGCAGATGACCAACATGTGCTCGATGAAAAGGTCCTTGAGTTTGAGTTGGTCAAGGAACTGGGAACCTAGAGTACAGAAGCCCTAGTTGCACAATAGCACAGGGAGATTAAAAAAAAAAAAAGTGATCATGAAGCAGAAATCATGCAAAGTGATCTTATTAAAAAGTACAGTTCTTCTACGACTGTAAAAACTTTTTCTTAAAACACTGAAAACTCCCTTATTGCCAATTATACATGTATACAGAATTCTCATTGCAAAAGTAGTATTTATTTAGTACACTATAATTTGAAACATGAGAGACATTCAGTTCAGTTCAGTCGCTCAGTTGTGTCCGACTCTTTGCAACCCCATGAACCCCAGCACTCCAGGCCTCCCTGTCCACCAACTTCCGGAGTCCACCCAAACCCATGTCCATTGAGTTGTTGATGCCATCCAACCATCTCATCCTCTGTCGTCCCCTTCTCCTCTTGCCCTCAATCTTTCCCAGCATCAGGGTCTTTTCAAATGAGTCAGCTCTTCGCATCAGGTGGCCAAAGTATTGGAGTTTCAGCTTCAACATCAGAATTACTATTTTCTTTCTAATAACTTTGCCGAGAGTAATTAAATTGTGCTTGCCTTTTTCTCACCCTACAACTTACCTTTTTCTATGCCTTGATAAATTGTCATATTTATTTTGAAGTTTGGATTGGCTTCCAACATTTTATCTTTTGCATTTTCATTGTTGTAAATAATTTCCAAGAGTTTCTTCAACGTGAAGTTTTACATCAGTCTCACTTCCTCTCAACATCTTCATCCTTTTGTCATGATCAGTGGCTGTAACTAATCTATGAAATCTGGGTGCATATTTCACAGCACTGAGCACCAGCTAGCTCAGTGTGAATCAGTTCTTGTAGCTGTCTAAAATGATGGAACCAGTCTTTACTGGCAGAAAAGTTTGCTTTTCTGTCTCTTTGTAACTACAGTTTCCTTTTCCACGTTCCATCCCTGGGTTGGGAAGATCCTCTGGAGAAGGAGATGGCAGCCTGGAAGATCCCATGGATGGCGGAGACTGGTAGGCTACAGGCCATGGGGTGGCAGAGTTGGACACAACTGAGCGACTTCACTCACTTTCACTTTTAACATAGTAACTAATTTTGACATTTTGACCTGAATGCTAGTCAAACTGACTGAGATTTTTATTATTATTATTACAGTTGATACTTGCCCTGTACAGGTCCACTCACACAGATTTTCTCATTAAATACGTCCTACATTCCATGCCTCCTGCGGTTGGCTGAATCTGCCGTCTATGGGGTCACATACAGTCGGACACGACTGAAGCGACTCAGCAGCAGCAGCAGCAGCAGCAGCAGCCCTCGTGGAACAGAAGGTACTATATCCAAAGTAGAAGACAGTCTTTCTCAAGCAAAAGTGGCTTTCTGTTCCAAAAGCAACTCAAACTGAAAGATGTCCACACAACTTTACCTCATTTTTCCTGCTTCCTGGACTTTCTCCCCACGGTTCCTCCGTCCAGGCAGGCTTAGGTCTCATCCTGTCTTGACTTTGCTGTTTGCTAACAGCAAAACTTGACTTTCAGGTTTCCTAACCAATGTCATTTCTAGCATCATCACTTCTTTGCTGCACTTTCACCTTTTTTGGCCAGTTTCCTCTTTCGGCTGTCCATTTTTGTGAAACATCACACGGGTTCATCACTGGGAGGCCAGCAGGTAACAGGACTCCACGCCCTGCTGCCTTGTGACCTGAAGCGCTGAAGAAGAGCAGTGCAGGGGTCAGGACTGAGAGAGCTCGACCGAAGGCTCATGACGCTCATCCACTGTTTACATAACGACTTGGGGACTGCAGAGCTGGATGAGGAATTTGTACTTCATGCAGCTCCTCACGGGTAATCCACTGTGGTCACTGAGATACAAAGCATGCTGTTCGGAGACTGGTGTAACTACAGTGTAGTAAAAAACTTGTGCAAAGTGAGAACTGCCACACTGGGTGATTATCTCTGTGGATACTGAAGTCGAAAAGAGCAATGGCAGGAGTTGAATGGAGAGGAAGCTTGTGATCCAGCAGCTCAGGTTTTCAAGTAATGAGAAGGCACAGCCCAGGGGACTTGCGGGCAACAATCACACACAGAGATAACAAACTGTGTATCCAGATGGCGTAGATGTGCAGGAGCTAGAGCTTTTCACGGTCAGGGGTTGCCTGCCCTACCTCCTGGCTCTGAGGCATGAGGTGTTAGGGATGAGAGAAACACCAGCTTTTACTTGAGAGGGTTGCAGTGAGACTCCTCCTCAGGGAGAAGTCAGGTCGCTGTTTTAAGGGAAGAAACTCAATGCATCTGGAGCAGAGGCTGGGACAATAGAGGAACCATGTAAATGAAGGTCAATAACCGGCTATAAAGTTTTGAGAAGCAGGGACTCGAATGAGTGGGTGTCCAGACTCCTGCAGTGACTAAAGGAAACAGGTACGTGACATTTGATGTGGTTGATCCTTACGGTTCCTAATGGCAGAGGGAAAGTGGCCAGAAGTTACGGTTTTGGATGTTTGGCATGCTGCTCTGGCGGCTTCAGTTACTTCACACTTCCATGGCTGGAGTGGGGAAGGAGCTTGGTGACCGCAGGGCAGAGGTTTTCTTGGTACAGACACAGCTCCGAGGAGGAGGCAAGGGAAGGAGTCTGGTGCGAGGGAGCAGGAATATATGCGCGCTCTCAGGAGCACACAAAGAAGCATGTCTAACGCAGGTGGGTTAGAAGTGAGACGGGGGTCGGCAGTGTTGCTAGGATTAGAGGTGTTTATAATGAACCTGGAATCCACTAAAGCTTGAGAAATGGAGAATTTTACATTCTGGAGAATCTAGAACCTAAGAGTTTGTATTCACTCCAAGAATGACTGAGGGCTTCTGAGGCAGGGAGTGACATAACCAAAGTTATGCTTGCAACATGGTTACATCTTCAGTCTTACAGGTGAAGATGAGACTGGTGGCAAGGAAAGGTCATTGGATCTTCTCCCTGGTTCACCCTTAGAAGCATTTGCCATAATTTACAGAGCTATACTTATTTAATGCTAGCATCCCGGTACAATAAACACTCAGGGGAGGCAAGGGCCCTGTCCATTTTGTTCACTGCTCACACTATGCATTTCACCCAGCGCCTGGCACATGGCAGACGAGTGGCATGTTGAACTAAACAATTGCCACGTGAATGAATAACAGAAAGGGACCACGGGAATGTGAGAGAAGAGAGATGTCATGGTGGGGGAAAGAAGGATGATGTGAGTCACTTCAGAGAAACAGAGCCCATAGACGTTCACAACTAAGCATGAATGGGGTTGGGAGAAGGGCGAGAGGAAGCAGTTGAAGGCCATCTGAACTGTCAGACCAAATGGTGACAGGGAGCACCTCAAGATTGGCAGCCTCCAGGGTCACGCTACGTGCTGGGCGTAAGAGTCTGACTGTATATTACCTCACTCAATTCACAAACTAACCCTCGGAGGAAGGTATAATTCTCACTTTACAAAATCACATTTATAAGCAGTCAGCTCAATACCAGGAAGCGTGTGTTCCCAGATAAAGTCACCAGGAAAGAACACTGATTAACGTGAGCTCCTTTTTAGGTTTGTTACTACTGATTCTCTGTGGCCAAAGTTCGTGAACAATGACCCTGTTTTAAAGATTCTTTGGGCTACAACTATCACGTCTCTGCTGTGTAGTGTGGAACTGCCAGTACTGGATTATCCAACAGATTATAACACACAAGTGAAAAGAAAACTCTCATCTTTCTGTTTTCCTGTTTACAGATTATTCAACTAATCTGTACTTTTCAGTTCAGTTCAGTTCAGTTCACTCGCTCAGTCGTGTCCGACTCTTTGTGACCCCATGAATCGCAGCACACCAGGCCTCCCTGTCCATCACCAACTCCCGGAGTTCACTCAGACTCACGTCTATCAAGTCAGTGATGCCATCCAGCCATCTCATCCTCTGTCGTCCCCTTCTCCTCCTGCCCCCAATCCCTCCCAGCATCAGAGTCTTTTCCAATGAGTCAGCTCTTCGCTTTGAGGTGGTCAAAGTACTGCAGTTTCAGCTTCAGCATCATTCCTTCCAAAGAAATCCCAGGGCTGATCTCCTTCAGAATGGACTGGTTGGATCTCCTTGCAGTCCAAGGGACTCTCAAGAGTCTTCTCCAACACCACAGTTCAAATACATCAATTCTTCGGCACTCAGCCTTCTTCACAGTCCAACTCTCACATCCATATGTGACCACAGGAAAAACCATAGCCTTGACTAGACAGACCTTTGTTGGCAAAGTAGCATCTCTGCTTTTGAATATGCTGTCTAGGTTGGTTATAACTTTCCTTCCAAGGAGTAGGCATCTTTTAATTTCATGGCTGCAATCACCATCTGCAGTGATTTTGGAGCCCCAAAAAATAAAGTCTGACACTTTTACTGTCCATTGAATTTGACATGGATTTCCAAGTTCTGGTTATAACTGTGGAAATAGAATGAATTATCACAGACACTATCGGCTGCCTCCCCCAAGCCCACCCCCTGCTTCTTCCCAGAGGAGCTCCCACCGATAGTTGTGTACACTCTCCACACGGCCATGTGCTTCAGGGAAGGTGAGCTCCAGCCGCATCCCAGAGAGTGGGTCATAACGGAGCCATGGGAACACGATTAAATTCTATCAAGGTAAACAACTGTGCGTGGATGTCCAAGGCGAGAGTAGGAAGACAAAAAGAACCTGGATCCTTGATCAAAGGCCTGGGAAATACAATTTTGCTCTTTTTAAAGATGATTGTGTTACATTTTTTGGTTCTTGCAACTAAAAAGAGCCTGATGAATAGACTAACAAATAGACTGCACACTTGCGAGTGTTTTGATTGGAGGGAGAGGTAGTAGTTAGGGAAGTATGAAACATCTCAACGTCTTTCTTTCAAACTGGGTAGGTTCTTTCAAAACAATGCATGCAATATATTAAGATAGCATACAAAATACATCTTCCTCTGGAAGTTCTCCGAAATCTATCATAACATCACTTACTTTGACATTGTACGAGGTTGTGTCCTAATTTCCCACAGCAAATTCCAATTTTCTCAAATCTAACGAGAATGAAGGCAGGAGGACAAGGGGACAGTAGAGGATGTGATAGTGGGTGGCATGACCGACTCACTGGATACGAGTCTGAGCAAACTCCAGGAGACGGTGAAGAGACAGGAGGCCTGGCGTACGCAGCCCATGGGGTCGCAAAGAGTCAGACACGATTGAGTGACTGAACAACAACAAAACAAGAGTGATAATTTCTCCATAATCCACTATAAACATTCGTATATATGAAAAAGGAATATGCATATACTTCTTATACTTTGGGGTTGCTGCTGCTGCTGCTAAGTCGCATCAGTCATGTCTGACTCTGTGTGACCCCATAGACAGCAGCCCACCAGGCTCCCCAAGTCCCTGGGATTTTCCAGGCAAGAACACTGGAGTGGGTTGCCATTTCCTTCTCCAGTGCATGAAAGTGAAAAGTGAAAGTGAAGTCTCTCAGTTGTGTCTGACTCTTAGCGACCCCATGGACTGCAGCCCACCAGGCTCCTCCGTCCGTGGGATTTTCCAGGCAAGAGTACTGGAGTGGGGTGCCATTGCCTTCTCCACTTTGAGGTAATACAATGTTAATAAATATGATAACTAGTAAGTATAAAGGTAAAAATCCAGCTTTTACTTGTTTGTTGTTAAAAGAATACAATTAAGAAGCTTCAATTGGAGATACAAGAATATAGTTAATCAAAACTACCATGAAGTTCACAAGTCTATAAATTTTCATGTATTTTAGGAAAGTTTAGAAGTAAACACTCTTTGGTCCATGGAACAAGCTATTCACAGTAGAGAGCGAATACTAAGACCAACACCACGTAAGTTTCCGTCTCATGCTTCGCGGAAACCCAGCTGTCCCACGCCACATCCCAGATCCATCTGCTGGCAATCTAGGACAGAAATGTTCAGAAGGCCCATTTCAGATCAAACATGTTAAAAAGTGATTCTTTAATCTATACAAGTTTGGTTTCTTCAGAAGTTGCATCACTCACTATCTTAGGAAGTTTTATTTTAAAAGTAGTTTGTCCAATTTTCCCTTTGCTGATAAGACTTAATAGTGATGCTTCCTGGGCCCATCTTCTCTTTATTGGAGAGGGTAAGTTGTCTAACACAGAGAGACCACCTTAGCAGTGTGTGTCCCGGGGCAGAAGAGGAGGCGCTCTGTGACTCAAGTCTAGGGGTTCTGCGTGCAGTACCATGCTGTCACACTCCATAGTCAGGCATTATCCTTTCTACCGCAGATCTTCAACCAAAAGTTTGTTAGGGTCTTGTCTTGAAATGAAGAAATGGTACTGATCCTATAAGCAGGCTGTTAGAGAAATCCTAACTCCTTTGCTTCATGTACGAAGCCACACAAAATCTGATTTTTCTGTGGTGAGCTTCTCCCCTCAGGAGGTTGAGTCTGCTTTTCCACCCCATGAATATGAACTGACCTTGGGACTTGCCCTGAGCAAAATAATGCGATGCTGTGCAGCTTCCAAGAGAGGCCTTAGGAAGTCTTCTGCTCTCACCTCTGGAATGCTGTGAGGAGCCCTGTGTAAGGACACTATTCCTCCTCTGGAGGACGATGGCTTCTGTGCAGGGGAACCAACGGTCACGACTGTGAGCAAGGCTGTCTGGGACCTCTGGGCCAGCTGCATCACCAGATGGCTGAAACTGCACCACTTTCCTCTGGTGAGGCCAGAAGAAAGTCCACCCAGCCCATCCAGACTGAGCTGACCCACAGGACGATAAGGAAGCACGTGACTGGTGTCACAAGCTGCTCACTTCTGGGGTGGGGCTGCCTAAATACACCCCAGTCTCTCTGGTTATCAGTCAAGTCCGTGTTGTCTTTGCACTCCATGTTTTCTCTGCTGGGACTTGCTGCCTGATCTTTAGCACGGCTGGTTCCTTCTTGTTGTTTAGGCATCAGAGGATGACCTCCCCTTCTCCAGACCACCCCAAGGGGCCACCTGTCCACCTGGAAGCTCCCCATTCCCTAAGTGTGCAGGTGGATGCGGTAGAATTCTCTCCTCCCTGGGAGCCTGGTGACTGTCCTGTGGGCAGCAGCCTTCCCTGGGCCAAGTCCTCCCACCATGCTCCCACGTGGAGGTACTTACATTGATTGCCTGACCTGTCTTTTGAATAAATAATACTTTTATAATGAACTTATAACGGTGGTATCCAAATTCTTTGACTGATGACAATATGCGGTCTGCTAATTCAAGTGACAAATGAGAAAAGACTTTGTCGTCATATTTGACATCTTGAAGACTTTCCTTTAAAAAAATTAAGAAAGATATTTTAATTTTCAAATTTTAAATAAAAATTGAAGTAGAAAATGTGTCTAATTAATATACGCAGCTTTTGGAAACATACACATATCTCTAACCAAATGATATTAAATGATTGATATGCTTACCAATTTATTTCAATAACAATTTTGAAAAAAATTTGATTTGGTTTTAAAATTATGTTCAATTGCTCTTCATTAGCCATCCTTAGGAGAAGGCAATGGCACCCCACTCCAGTACTCTTGCCTGGAAAATCCCATGGATGGAGGAGCCTGGTGGGCTGCAGTCCATGGGGTCGCTAAGAGTCAGACACAACTGAGAGACTTCACTTTCACTTTCATGCATTGGAGAAGGAAATGGCAATCCACTCCAGTGTTCTTGCCTGGAGAATCCCAGGGACTGGGGAGCCTGGTGGGCTGCTGTCTGTGGGGTTGCACAGAGTCCGACACGACTGACGCGACTTAGCAGCAGCAGCAGCAATCCTTAAGTTTTCCTTTACTAGGTTACTCTGCCAAACATTTACTAGGGAGACACAAGGTGTTTTTTTGCCACTGGGCCTGTGGAATCTTAGCTCCCTTACCAGGAGCTGAACTCACACCCCCTGCACTGGGAGCATGGAGTCTTAACCACTGGACCTCCACGGAAGTCCCTATCCCTGTCTTCTTGTCTCCCTCAGTTAAAGGCCACTTCTTTCTAATCCTGTCCCTATGGCTACTCACTCTACTGCTTTTTTCTGTGACCTCCAGATGAGTAATATGGAAGTCAAAGACTGCTCATCATGTTTGTCAGTAAATTAATATATAGCTGGGAGTGGGGAGAAGATGTGGGCCATGAAGCACTGCATTTTTCTACAAACCACAAGCAGACTTGGACCAGCTGGTGAGCAGGTGGCACCTGCCTTTGATTAACTGACTGAGACCAATGACAAACTAACCAATGTTCTAGGTTCTAACGATAAATGGATGCCTACCTGCTAATTTTACAGGCAAATAAAACCAAATAAATTACCCATTTTTTGGTTGTGCTTCCCTTCTAGAAGGCTTTTGGATCTGAACTGGGTCTAGAAGCATTTAGTTCCCTCAGGCATTTAGCTCAATCTTTTGGACACTTAGCAACATCCATTCTCTTCTCAGTTTGCCTAAGAGGTCCCAGGCTTTCTCTATTAATACATACATGTTCCATTTTAACAATTAATGAATAGTTGCTATAGGAAGATACCTACAAGCTCCAGCAGTGTATATTATTTCTGTGTCTAGAATGGTGATAATGTCCCCTAAACACAAAAGAAAATCCCTAGCCTCTTTGTGACCACAGCCTTCCCCCTACATATCCAATAAGCTGTTCCAAGCCCCTTCTGCTCAATGCAGTTCCGTAAATGATCACATGTAAGCACAGCATGAAACTCTGCTATACCAAATAAACTTGAACGCAGTCAGTGCTGTTGGGCCAAGTGAGAGACACACCAAAATGCCTGCTGTTAGGCCACAGGGTTAATGATTATTTTACTGTATTGAGTTGAATTTATTTCCAAGTTATGAGCCATAATATAGTTTCTGAATATTATCTGGTTATTATTACTTCAGTTTAGAAATGTATCTATGTCTATGGTGGTAGAGGGGGGTGGGGGAAATGGGTTTCCTAAATATTCTTCTGTATTAACATATTCATTTAAGAATTAATTCTGATACAGTTAAGGGGATGTAAATCAAGGAAATGGCAACCCACTGCAGTATTCTTGCCTGGAGAATCCCACAGAGGAGCCTGGCGAGCTATAGTCCATGGGGTTGCAAACAGCTGGACATGACTAAGCAACTAAGCACATGAGCACATGTTATATTATATACACAAAAGAAGTTAAATGCACGCCTTCTTCCCAACAGCTAGCTTACATCAGTTGTTACTAAGGGAATGCATTTGCACATTTGAGGCGGGGGAGGTAATGTTAAACAAGGAGTACCCTTGGAGGGGGGTTAGGCAGGGTAGAATCCCACGGTGGGAACCTGGTCGTCAGAAATCTCCTGGGTGCCTGATGCCCAAAGGTGAAAAGGGGATTCAAAAAGGTGGCCCCTTAAACAAACATTCTGAAATTTGAAAGTTTTTAATTTGGCCCTTTATTAGGAAAGATGGTGAAAGGGATTCTTTCCATCTGAACAATGTAGCCTTCAGACACAAATGCTAGTATAATTAATATTGGTATTACAGTATCAACTGTAAAATTGAAGAAGCTTTGTTGGACTAGCCTGAAAACATGTGTCTGAGTTTCAAACAACTGTCTTAAATGAACTTCAGATTCCACCTTGTTTAATGAAGAAGAAAATCCACACAAAAGTTGGGGATTTCCTATTCTTAGGATGTTTAGTGTAGTCATGAATCAGTTTTTCGCACATATTCAATATGGGTTTTATTTTTCACTCATTCCTTCAAATATGGGAGAAACATGGAACCTGAAAGATAAATAATTTATGGATAATCACAATGGTGTGATCACTCCCCTAGAGCCAGACATCCTGGAATGTGAAGTCAAGTGGGCCCTAGGAAGCATCACTATGAACAAAGCTAGTGGAGGCGATGGAATTCCAGTTGAGCTATTTCAAATCCTGAAAGATGATGCTGTTCAAGTGCTGCACTCAATATGCCAGCAAATCTGGAAAACTCAGCAGTGGCCACAGGACTGGAAAAGGTCAGTTTTCATTCCAATCCCAAAGAAGGGCAATGCCAAAGAATGCTCAAACTACCACACAATTGCACTCATCTCACACCTAGTAAAGTAATGCTCAAAATTCTCCAAGCCAGGCTTCAGCAATACATGAACCATGAACTTCCAGATGTTCAAGCTGGATTTAGAAAAGGCAGAGGAACCAGAGATCAAATTGCCAACATCCGCTGGATCATGGAAAAAGCAAGAGAGTTCCATAAAAACATCTATTTCTGCTTTGTTGATTATGCCAAAGCCTTTGACTGTGTGGATCACAATAAACTGTGGAAAATTCTGAAAGAGATGGGAATACCAGACCACCTGAGCTGCCTCTTGAGAAACCTGTATACAGGTCAGGAAGCAACAGTTAGAACTGGACATGGAACAACAGACTGGTTCCAAATAGGAAAAGGAGTACGTCAAGGCTGTATATTGTCACCCTGCTTATTTAACTTATATGCAGAGTACATCATGAGAAACGCTGGGCTGGAAGAAGCACAAGCTAGAATCAAGAAATATCAATAACCTCAGATATGCAGATGACACCACCCTTATGGCAGAAAGTGAAGAGGAACTAAAAAGCCTCTCGATGAAAGTGAAAGAGGAGACTGAAAAAGTTGGCTTAAAGCTCAACATTCAGAAAACAAAGATCATGGCATCTGGTCCCATCACTTCATGGGAAATAGATGGGGAAACAGTGGAGACAGTGTCAGACTTTATTTTTGGGGGCTCCAAAATCACTGCAGATGGTGATTGCAGCCATGAAATTAAAATATGCTTACTCCTTGGAAGGAAAGTTATGACCAACCTAGATAGCATATTCAAAAGCAGAGACATTACTTTGCCAACAAAGGTCCATCTAGTCAAGGCTATGGTTTTTCCAGTGGTCATGTATGGATGTGAAAGTTGGACTGTGAAGAAAGCTGAGCCCCGAAGAATTGATGCTTTTGAACTGTGGTGTTGGAGAAGACTCTTGAGAGTCCCTTGGACTGCAAGGAGATCCAACCAGTCTATTCTAAAGGAGATCAGTCCTGGGTGTTCTTTAGAAGGACTGATGCCAAAGCTGAAACTCCAATACTTTGGCCCCCTATGCGAAGAGTTGACTCATTGGAAAAGACTCTGATGCTGGGAGGGATTGGGGGCAGGAGGAGAAGGGGATGACAGAGGATGAGATGGCTTGATGGCATCACCAACTCAATGGACCTAAGTTTGGGTGAACTCTGGGAGCTGGTGATGGACAGGGAGGCCTGGAGTGCTGTGATTCATGGGGTCACCAAGAGTCAGAGACAACTGAGCAACTGAACTGAACTGAACTGTTGGATCATTGAAAAACCAAGAGAATTCCAGAAAAACATCTGCTTCTGCTTCATTGATTATCCTAAAGCCTTTGACTGCGTGGATCACAACAAACTGCAGAAAATTCTTCAAGAGATGGGAATACCAGACCACCCAACCTGCCTCCTGAGAAATCTGTATGCAGGTCAAGAAGCAACAGTTAGAATTGGACATGGAACAACAGACTGGTTCCAAATTGGGAAAAGAGTAAGTCAAGGCTGTATATTGTCACCCTGCTTATTTAACTTCTATGCAGAGTACATCATGATTCATGGGGTCGAAAAGAGTCAGACACGACTGAGCAACTGAACTGTTAAATGAAATACCAAAAGAAATTCTTTTTGATTTAGCTTTAATCATAGCATGAACATGAAGATTATTCAGTATGACTACAAAGTACTTTCAGAGACAAATGCTACAAAAAAAAATCAGTCAGAGTAACTATACTGCCATAAATCTTAACATGGTTTGTCACATCCCCAAAATTAAGATATTGCTATCATATATACCTATCAACCTACCTTTAGTATCTGCTGGACTTTTGTTTCTACCGAATGAGCCTGGAATTTTTTCAATGGCTCCATTCTATATGAATTAGCAAACTTTAGTTTTGCCAGGGCACTCTTCCATTCTTTACCTAGATCAGCAATTGAGTCATCAAATGGAGGCTCTACATACTGAACATCATGAATTGATTCTCTCAGTCTTTCTCTTAAAATTTGTGCATACTGAAAGGAGAAGGAGAGAGACAGAGAAAGATGATTTTTTAAATTCCATAATGAAATTTCAGTTTTAAGGACCCGGGGGCAGTGGGACAGGGCTGACACAAAGCTTGGAAATCCATTACAACAGACATCTATGATTATGTGGTTGCGAAATCCTAGAGTCAAGCCTGGCTATCAACTTGAACAAGGAGAAAAAATATACAGGTGTCATCTATCTATCTATAAACACAAAAACACACAAACACAAATTTGAATGCATAGGTTTAGAACATCCATGGAAGATGCGGAAGAACTAGAAACAAGAGTGGCCTTTGAGAGGGCAACTGAGTGGCTGAAAGACAGTTACGTAAGGAAAACCTTTCAGGCTCCCTGCTCTGGCACTGGGGCTTCCCTGGTGGCTCAGCGGGTAAAGTGTCTGCCTACAATGTGGGAGACCCGGGCTCAATTCCTGGGCTGGGAAGATCCCCTGGAGAAGGAAATGGCAACCCACTCCAATACCCTTGCTGGGAAAATCCCATGGACAGAGAAGCCTGGTAGGCTACAGTCCATGGGGTCCCAAAGAGTCGGACACGACTGAGCAACTTCACTTTCACTTTTCTCTCTGACATTATGAAAATATTATCCTTTATTGCCTTCTTATAATTTTAATTATTTTATCTTTGAATAAATAATACATTTGTTTACTCTTAAGTTTTAATTGAAAAGACAACAAAAGTGGTATATTTGGTATATATGTCATTCCATGCTTTTGACATTCAACATTTATTTGATAACATTCAACCTGCCTTAAAGAACTATTTATTTAGTGGCTATTATGGTTAAGTACGGAGAACGCAATGGCACCCCACTCCAGTACTCTTGCCTGGAGAATCCCATGGACGGGGGATCCTGGTGGGCTGCAGTCCATGGGGTCGCACAGAGTCGGACACGACTGAAGCGACTTAGCAGTAGCAGCAGCGTGATTAAGTATGGGGTTCCCAGGTGCACTAATGGTAAAGAACCTGCATGCCGATGCAGGAGATGTAAGAAACATGGGTTCCATCCCTGGGATGGGAAGATCTCCTGGAGAAGATCTACTGGAATGGCTACCAACTCCAATATTCTTGCCTGGGAAATCCCATGGACAGAGGAGTCTGGTGGGCTCCAGTCCATGGGGTCACAAAGAATTGGACACGACTGAGCAATTAACACTTTTACCTCAGTTAGGAATGGGAGCTTCCCAGGTGGCGCTAGTGGTAAAGAACCTGCCTGCAGATGCAGGAAACATGAGATGTGGGTTCAATCCCTGGGTTGGGAAGAGTCAGACATAACTGAAGTGACTTAGCATGCACACACAGTTAAGTACTCTATGCTCTGAAGTTACAGTGGTGAACTTCATTATAACAACCAGAATTGTTTTACTTGTATTAACTCATAATAAAAGTCTGCATCCATGGAGTTATCCTTCTAGTGGAAAAGGAAGTGAAGTCATTCAGTCATGTCTGACTCTTTGCAACACCATGGACTGTAGCCTGCCAGGATCCTCTGTCCTTGAGATTTTCCAGGAAAGAATACTGGACTGGGTTGCTATTTCCTTCTCCAAAATAGTGGTAATTGCTACACAAATAAAATAATATGACTTGATAGAAACTCACCATGAGGGTTTAATTTGGACTGAATAATTGGAGAAGTCTCTTCTGAAATAAAGTTTGGGCTGATGTCTAATAGGAACGGGAAATAGGCAGGACAAAGTACTTAACATTTTCTGAGAATAAACATGTGTTTGGCATGTATGAATTATTTAGAGTGGGGAAAATAGTAGTAATAGAATAAGGTTTAAAAGGCATCATGTAGGACTAAGTAGAATATGAAAGGGAAGTTGAAACTTACTCCCAGAACAATGAGGAACCACTGAAGGATTTGAACAGGCGAATGGAATTTATTCCAGGGATGCCTGTTTATTCCAGGAATGCAAGGATGGCTCAGATAACCTCGATGATGTGATAACTCACCTGGAGCCAGACATCCTGGAGTGCAAAGTGGGCCTTAGGATGCATGACTATGAACAAAGCTAGTGGAGGTGATGGAATTCCAGCTGAACTATTTCAAAACCTAAAAGATAATGCTGTTCGAGTGCTGCATTCAAAATACCAGCACTTTTGGAAAACTCAGCAGTGGCCACAGAACTGGAAAAGGTCAAAAAGGCAATGCCAAAGAATGTTCAAACTACTGCACAACTGCACTCATCTCACACACTAGCAAAGTAACACTCAAAATTCTCCAAGCTAGGCTTCAACAGTATGTGAACCAAGAACTTCCAGATGTTCAAGCTGGATTTAGAAAAGGCAGAGGAACCAGAGATCAAATTGCCAACATCCTCTGGATCACTGAGAAAGCAAGAGAATTCCAGAAAACATCTTCTTCACTGACTATGCTAAAGCCTTCGAATGTGTGAATCACAACAAACTAGAACATTTTCGACATACCAGACCACCTTACCTGCCTCCTAAGAAATTTGTATGCAGGTCAAGAAGCAATAGTTAGAACTGGACACAGAACAACAGACTGGCTCAAAACTAGGAAAGCAGTATGTTAAGGCTGCACATCATCACCCTGCTTATTTAACTTACATGCAGAGCACATCATGCAAAATACTGGGCTGCATGAAATACAGGCTGGAATCAACACTGCTGGGAGAAACAGCAATAACCTCAGATATGCAGACGACACCACCCTTACGGCAGAAAGCTAAGAGGAACTAAAGAGCCTCTTGATTAAAGTGAAAGAGGAGAGTGAAAAGCTGGCTTAAAACTCAACATTGAAACAACTAAGATCATGGCACTCAGTCTCATCAGATCAGATCAGATCAGATCAGTCGCTCAGTCGTGTCGGACTCTTTGCGACCCCATGAATTGCAGCACACCAGGCCTCCCTGTCCATCACCAACTCTGGAGTTCACTGAGACTCACGTCCATCGAGTCAGTGATGCCATCCAGCCATTTCATCCTCTGTTGTCCCCTTCTCCTCCTGCCCCCAATCCCTCCCAGCATCAGAGTCTTTTCCAATGAGTCAACTCTTCGCATGAGTGTTGGAAGCATAGTGCAAAATAGCCATAAAAGGAGAAAGTCCTTGGAAAAATGGCGAAGGCCAGAAATACCCGGCCTTGCACTGCAGACAGAAAAACATCTCCTGCCTTTGGTTATGCTCGGCGCCAAGAGTTAATAGGGATGTTACTCGTGAAAGCGGGTTGTGGGATAAGCCCATGAGTCATTTAGAGCACGCTGTCCTTGAAATGTTTTTACTGATTATGTGTTAACTCCGTATGCACTCTGCTGACCGTATACTTTAAGCTCTTTGTTCCTGCTTCTATAAAAAAGCTTGACTGCAGAAATAAACTTGCCAGTCCTTGCCAGAGACTGTCCAAGTGTCCTTCTTTCAGGTTCATCACTTCCAAGTCCCAGGGAGAAAAATCCCCAACAAGTGGCGCCCGAACAGGGACTTGAGAGGAAGGCTGAACAAAGCGACGAGCCCCTGCAGAAAAGGTAAGCAGGATGGGGCAACATAGCAGTAAAATTCCTTTCATTTCGATAATGCATCATTTTTTGAAACAAAACGGTGTTAATGTTTCAAGAGATCAGTTGAACTACTGCTATCATATTTTACTGGAACAATTCATGGTTCCCAGAAGAGGGGACACTCAATCTAGACATATAGAAAAGGGTTAAAAATAATATTTTGGAAGCATATCAGCAAGGGTTACATGGTCACTCATACGGGCTATCATAGAACAAATTGAAGGGCATAATGTTGATTTGTAAGTAAAAACTATTCGATCTTTACATGAATATGAGCTTAAGGAACAAGATATGCAAGGTGCTTTGAAATATAAGAATGTTATGCTCAATCAGACACAATCCTTAGAAAAACAACTTAGAGACATATATATACAGGACATGTCAAAACTGAAGCCACTTAGAATGGAAGTCATTTCATTCAATGGACAGCCCAAATCTGAGGTTTTTCCTTCTGCTCTGCCTGTAACAGCAATTGCTAACTTTGCTCATACTAATCATTTCACTCCTCCTCGGGAGATGTCTGCTTGCACTTTCGCTTTCCCAATTCAATTTAATCAACCTGCCCAAGGCCAAAATACTTGGGCTAATCTAGATTTGGGCATGTTGTCTAGCTTTAAGAAAGCATGAACTCTGTATGGACCTACTTCTCCATACTGTATAGAATTTCTTGGAGGATGGGCTGGCCATTGGATGCCATATGATTTTTTTTTTCAAATAGCAAAGATGATTTTAAATCCTCAACAATTACTGCAATGGCAAATATGGATTAATGATGAGGCCCAACAGCTGATGATTGACCAGCAATCTCATGGTAACCCTGCCAGTTTAACCTATGATATGCTCACTGGAACAAGAGCCATGGCTGATATGATTGTGCAATTAGCTAATATTACCCCTCAGATGTTACATTTCATTAAAGAAACTGCCTGCAGGGCATAAGCAAAGGTTGATAGCCCCAACTCTGATGGTTCATTTGTTAAGATTATTCAAGGACATGAAGAGGAATATTCTCAATTTATAGGAAAATTAAAGGATGCAATTGAGAAATCTATTAAGGATGTGACTTTACAAAATATTATTTTAAAAAAACTTGCTTTTGAAAATGCTAATGAGGAATGTTGATCCGTGCTCAGACCAATTCGAGAGACTGGCTCTTTTATGGAATATTTGAAAGCATGTAGGGACATCGGATCTATGTCCCATAGAGCAAAATTGGCAACATTGGAAATCTTTAATGTTCAGAAAGCTGCTAATGCCAAATGTTTTAACTGTGGGAAGCCCGGCCATATGAAAAAACAATGTTGCATGCCAACACAGGCCAGAAAAAATAATATGACTTCTAATAAGAAGAGACCCCCAGGAGTATGTCCAAGATGTAAAAGGGGGTTCCACTGGCTGAATGAATGTCATCCTAAATTTGATAAGGATGGAAACACCTTGAACTCCAGTGCACAACAAAAACAACAGGGAAACTGATAAAGGGTCATCCTCTAGCCCCACTACAAAAGGAGGACCTGACGTTATGACGCCACAAGCAGCTACATCTGAGAGTGATACACCTAGTCCTTAGGATATGGAACTAATAGAATTATACAGCCCCACAAAGTTCCCACTGGGTATTATGGCCCGAGTCCACCCGGGACAGTGGGACTGATTTTGGGACGTAGTAGCTGCACAGTGAGAGGTTTAGTGGTATTGACTGGTGTTGTGGATGAAGATTATGAAGGGGAAATACATGTTATGGTAAATGTTGTGAAAATGGGAAATGTATAATTACAAAAAGGGGAACGTTTTGCACAATTATTACTTTTGCCATATGTTAAACCAATGAAGGCATCTGATAAAGTTCAGCAGGGAAGCTTTGGCAGTACCAACCTTACTGCTACACTATCCACTTTATTAAAGGAACATCAGAAACCCATGCTTACTTTACACATACGGGAAAAGAATTTCACAGGCATGTTAGATACCGGAGCTAACATTTCAATCATTAGAGCTGCAGAATGGCCCCTTGATTGGGGTAAGGTTGTGGCTCCTTCTAGACTATTAGGAATGGATGAAACTGATGCCACACAAACTTTTGTCAGTGCATCCTATTTACAAGTGTATGGCCCTGATCAAATTGTAGCTTATCTTAAACCATATATTACTAATATCCCTATCAATTTATGGGGACGGGATTTTCTTGAACAAACGAAAGCCACAATTTCTTTAAATGAACCTTTTTAATGGGGGCCATTGAATTAACACCTCTGCCTCTCAATTGGGAATCTGATACCCCAATATGGACACCTCAATGGCCCCTAACTAAAGAAAAATTGGCAACTCTTACACAATTAGTAAATGAACAATTACAAAAAGCTCATATAGAACCTTCGTTTTCCCCATGGAATTCCCGTTTTTGTAATAAAAAAGAAATCAGGAAAATGGCGAATGTTGATAGATTTAAGAAATGTTAGTAATACCTTGTCACCTATGGGGCCCTTACAACCCGGATTGCCCTCCCCTTCTATGGTACCAAAGGATGGTATGTAGTTATCATTGACTTACAAGACTGCTTTTTTACTATACCTTTGCACCCTAAAGATAGAAAACGTTTTGCCTTTTCAGTTCCTTCTATAAATCACATGGCTCCTGTTAAAAGATTCCAATGGAAGGTGCTACCTCAGGAAATGATGAACTCCCCTATCATTTGCCAATATCTCCTATCTGTTTTATTACAACCCATTAGAGACAAGTATCCTACTGTGTTTATAATTCATTATATGGATGATATACTTCTCTCTATGGAATCTGAACTCTGTTTACAACAGTTATATAATGAAGTTACTATTACTTTTCAAAATCATGGCCTGCTTGTAGCACCAGATAAAATTCAATGGAAAGCACCCTTTAATTATTTAGGACATGTTATGGAAGAATCTAAAATCAAACCTCAAAAAACTCAAATTTCTGTGCATTCTCTACACACGGTGAATGATTTTCAAAAATTGCTAGGAGATATTAATTGGCTGTGGCATCTGTTGGCATCCCCACCTATGCCTTACAAAATCTATTTAAAATTTTAGAGGGATCCCCTGACCCTAATAGCCCTAGGCAACTAACAAAAGAGGTCAAAGAAGAACTGGCCTTAGTGGAGAAACGCATTCAACAATCTTTTTCAACTCGGCTAGATTATGATCAACCAGTTTCTTTATATATATTCCCTACTGAACATTCGCCCACTGCAATTATAGCTCCGCACAGCCCAATAGAATGGGTATATTTACACACTAAACAGTCTAAAAAAATTGTGTCATATATTGAGAAAATAGGGCACTTAATTGTGTCAGGAAGAAGCCATGTACAAACTTTGACTGGATTTGATCCATATGCAATACACGTTCCCTTGACAAAACAGGAATTGCAAATTGCCTTACAGTATAACCTGACCATGCAAATGGCATTAAGTGATTTTCAGAATGTTATCTCATTTCATCTGCCAAAAGGAAAATTATGGGACTTTCTACAATGTACGAAATTCATTGTAACTAATATCATTGCATCCCAGCCTATTTCCAATGCACCCACCTATTTCATTGATGGCAACAAGAAAGGCATAGCAGGGATTGTCGGCCCTGATATCAAAGAGAAATTACCCACTACCTATTCTTCAGTACAAAGAATTGAATCATATGCTTTATATGCTCTTTTGTCACTTCAACCATTATCCTTCAACATATATACTGATTCCAAATACCTTGCTTCCCTTTTTCCTGATTTTGTTACCGCCTTTTTATACAACCTAGATGAAGAATTATATACTCTCTTTTCACAGACTCAGGCTTTAATTCGCTCACTACGGAACCTTCCTTTATTGCACATATACATGCGCATTCAGGTTTACCTGGCCCTCTGGTCGCAGGAAATGATGCTGTTGACAGGCTCATAGCTCCCCTTTTTACATCTGCCAATGACGAACACGCTAATCTTCATACCAATGCTAACAGATTGCACTCTAAATACCATATTCCTCTCACTGAAACACGACATATTATTAAAACCTGTGATGTCTGCACCCCTTTGCGCTTACAAACTACGATTTCAGGAGTTAATCCCCGGGGGCAACAACCTAATTCCCTTTAGCAATCTGATTTCACTCACTGCTCCTTAAGAAAATTTTCTTTGCTTTTTGTCTCACTTGATACATTTTCAGGCTTTATCTGGGTAGTACCTGTCTCTTCAGAATCCAACAAACACACCATTTCCACACTCTTACTCACCTTCCCCATTATGGGGATTCCTTCTGTCTTGAAAACAAACAATGGACCTGTATTCACCTAGCATTCATTTCATTCATTTTTATCAGAATGGAACATAACACACATTACAGGAATACCCTATAATCCTCAGGGTCAAGCCATTATTGAAAAGAGCCCACCGCATTCTAAAACTCATTTATTAAAACAGAAAGGGGAAATATGGAAGAGGAGATACACTTCTTATCCCATGAACCCTCAATTACTATTATCTTTAACTAAACTTAACAAAAAATAATTCTGACACTCGTGCAGATAGACATTTTACAGAAGACAAAAACAGCAAATTAGAAATCAATACACCAATATGGTATAAGCAATTTAATCAGTGGCTGCCAGGAATCTTACGACTCCTAGGCAAGGGTTATGGTCTTGTCATTGCAGATGGAGAGGAAATCTGGGTTCCCCTTTGTCATGTCCGCTACCGAGAAGGACCCCAAGACCGGACTCCCTTGGGAAGTGACGAAGTTGACGCGAAGGGTCTCATCAATGACTCTGGAGGAGCCAATGAGGAAACGCCTTCGTCTGAATCCTTACCCGACATGGGCTCAAGTGAAAAAACATGACTCATCAGGCTGAGCAGACACTGAAGAGCAAGAGGAACATCATAATTGCTCCTGGTTTAATAGATCAAGCATTGGAGGCTTTCATAAATCTAAGACAAGTTTATGGACTGATAAGGACATATTGCTGAATTGGTATAACGGGGGCTTATCGCCCCCACGACCCAGGATTGTCGTCCCCATTGTGGGGCCAGAGCGATGGCACATTTGGAAAACTCCAGCAGCCTTAGAGCACTTCGCTAGTGTTTATGGGACTATGGGTGTGTTTCGTCCTTCTAATTATACCTTCCTATACAATAGTACTGGCTATATTCAGTCGTGTGTTCACCTTCCGTACTTGTTTATTGTAGGGCATTTTGATATTGACTTATCAGCCAAGATTGTCAATTGTACTGCATGTGCATTGTATACCTGCCTTAATCACACCATTTCATATC
Organism: Bos taurus; assembly: GCF_002263795.3. Taxonomy (NCBI): domain Eukaryota; kingdom Metazoa; phylum Chordata; class Mammalia; order Artiodactyla; family Bovidae; genus Bos; species Bos taurus. The sequence goes on from NC_037336.1 coordinate 103,540,516, forward strand.
ACAACGCTAGCATTGCGCTAGTTAAACAAAGATCTGAGTTATGGCTTCCCATAAACTTAATTGAGCCTTGGACTGATTCTATATTTCTTTCTGTATTGTTGAAAACTGGGCTTAGGCGATCTAAGCACATCATTGGGTGGATTATTGCAGGCATCTTAAGCCTTATCTCCATTGTGACTGTAGGAACTTTGTCTGGTATGGCTTTACATAATTCTATACAAAATCATGATTTTATCACTGCTTGGCACAAAGACTCTCATGATCTTTGGACTCGACAAGCTCAAATAGATCGGCAATTACAAACACGAATTAATGAGTTACAAACTGTGGGTATCCACTTAGGAGATCAAGTGCAGCAACTGGCTTTCCAAACACGTATACGTTGTCACTGGAATTTTACTTCTTTTTGTCTGACTAACATGCCCTATAATAGCACTGACTATCCTTGGAATAAGGTTAAGGAGCATTTGCAGGATCTCACAAATAACTCAAGTTTAGACATCAATTTGTTGAAACAACAAGTTGCTAATTTTCAAGTTAGGGTACCTAGGGAATTGTATAGCACTCAATTCTATGATACTTTAACCAAAACCCTATCATCTCTAGACCCTAGAACTTGGCTTTCAGGAAGCAATATTTTTATATATGTATTAATCACCCTGCTCTTTTTGTCCTTGATTATGGGATACAGAAGTGTCTACTCAAGACTCCATGCCTCCCACAATGGAGTCCAACTAGCAGCCGCCATGCTTAATTTAAAAACAAAAGGAGGATATGTTGGGAAGCGTAGTGCAAAATAGCCGTAAAAGGAGAAAGTCCTTGGGAAAATGGCGAAGGGCCAGAAATACCCGGCCTTGCACTGCAGACAGAAAAACATCTCCTGCCTTTGGTTATGCTCGGCGCCAAGAGTTAATAGCGATGTTACTTGTGAAAGCGGGTTGTGGGATAAGCCCATGAGTCATTTAGAGCACGCTGTCCTTGAAATGTTTTTACTGATTATGTGTTAACTCCGTATGCACTCTGCTGACCGTATACTTTAAGCTCTTTGTTCCTGCTTCTATAAAAAAGCTTGACTGCAGAAATAAACTTGCCAGTCCTTGCCAGAGACTGTCCAAGTGTCCTTCTTTCAGGTTCATCTTCTTTCAGCTTCCAAGTCCCGGGGAGAAAAATCCCCAACAATGAGGTGGCCAAAGTACTGGAGTTTCAGCTTTAGCATCATTCCTTCCAAAGAAATCCCAGGGCTGATCTCCTTCAGAATGGACTGGTTGGATCTCCTTGCAGTCCAAGGGACTCTCAAGAGTCTTCTCCAACACCACAGTTCAAAAGCATCAATTCTTCGGCGCTCAGCCTTCTTCACAGTCCAACTCTCACATCCATACATGACCACAGGAAAAACCATAGCCTTGACTAGACGGACCTTTGTTGGCAAAGTAATGTCTCTGCTTTTGAACATGCTATCTAGGTTGGTCATAACTTTCCTTCCAAGGAGTAAGCGTCTTTTAATTTCATGGCTGCAGTCACCATCTGCAGTGATTTGGGAGCCCCAAAAAATAAAGTCTGACACTGTTTCCACTGTTTCCCCATCTATTTCCCATGAAGTGATGGGACCAGATGCCATGATCTTCGTTTTCTGAATGTTGAGCTTTAAGCCAACTTTTTCACTCTCCTCTTTCACTTTCATCAAGAGGCTTTTGAGTTCCTCTTCATTTTCTCCCATAAGGGTGGTGTCATCTGCATATCTGAGGTTATTGATATTTCTCCCAGCAATCTTGATTCCAGCTTGTGTTTCTTCCAGTCCAGTGTTTTTCATGAAGTACTCTGCATAGAAGTTAAATAAACAGGGTGACAATATACAGCCTTGACGTACTCCTTTTCCTATTTGGAACCAGTCTGTTGTTCCATGTCCAGTTCTAACTGTTGCCTCCTGACCTGCATACAAATTTCTCAAGAGGCAGGTCACGTGGTCTGGTATGCCCATTTCTTTCAGAATTTTCCAGTTTATTGTGATCCACACAAAGGCTTTGGCATAGTCAATAAAGCAGAAATAGATGTTTTTCTGGAACTCTCTTGCTTTTTCCATGATCCAGTGGATGCTGGCAATTTGATCTCTGGTTCCTCTGCCTTTTCTAAAACCAGCTTGAACATCAGGAAGTTCACGGTTCATGTATTGCTAAAGCCTGGCTTGGAGAATTTTGAGCATTACTTTACTAGCGTGTGAGATGAGTGCAATTGTGTGGTAGTTTGAGCATTCTTTGGCATTGCCTTTCTTTGGGATTGGAATGAAAACTGACCTTTTCCGGTCCTGTGGCCACTGCTGAGTTTTCCAAATTTGCTGGCAAATTGAGTACAGCACTTTCACAACATCATCTTTCAGGATTTGGAATAGCTCAACTGGAATTCTATCCCCTCCACTAGCTTTGTTTGTAGTGATGCTTTTCACAGCAAATAGATAGGGAAACAATGGAAACAGTGACAGACTTTATTTTCGTGGGCTCCAAAATCACTGCAGATGGTGACTGCAGCCATGAAATTAAAAGATGCTTGCTCCTTGCAAGAAAACAAACCTAGATATCATATTAAAAAGCAAAGACATTACTTTGCCAACAAAGGTCCCTCTAGTCAAAGCTATGGTTTTCCCAGTAGTCATGTATGGATGTGAGAACTGGACCATAAAGAAAGCTGAGCAGTGAAGAATTGATGCTTTTAAACTGTGGTGTTGAAGAAGACTTGAGTCCCTTGGACTGCAAGGAGTTCAAATCAGTCAATCCTAAAGAAAATCAGTCCTGAATATTCTTTAGAACTGATGCTGAAGCTAAAGGTCTAATCAAAAGACACTTACTCCTTGAAACTAAAGTTATGACCAACCTAGATTGCATATTTTTTTTAAACTTATTTAATTGGAGGCTAATTACAATATTGTATTGGTTTTGCCATACATCAACATGAATCCGCCATGGGTGTAAACGTGTTCCCAATCCTGCACCCCCCTCCCTCCCCCCTCCCTTGATAGCATATGAAAAAGCAGAGACATTACTTTGTCAACAAAGGTCTGTCTAATCAAGGCTATGGTTTTTCCAGTGGTCATGTATGGATGTGAGAGTTGGACTATAGAGAGAGCTGAGCACTGAAGAACTGATGCTTTTGAACTGTGGTGTTGGAGAAGACTCTTGAGAATCCCTTGGACTGCAAGGAGATGAAACCAGTCCATTCTGAAGGAGATCAGCCCTGGCATTTCTTTGGAAGGAATGATGCTAAAGCTGAAACTCCAGTACTTTGGCCACCTCATGTGAAGAGTTGACTCACTGGAAAAGACTCTGATGCTGGGAGGGATTGGGGGCAGAAGAAGGGGACGATGGAGGATGAGATGGCTGGATGGCATCACTGACTCGATGGACGTGAGTCTGAGTGAACTCTGGGAGTTGGTGATGGACAGGGAGGCCTGGTGTGCTGCGATTCATGGGGTCGCAAAGAGTTGGACAGGACTGAGCGACTGAACTGAACTGAAAGCTCTAATATTTTGGCCACCTGAGGCAAAGAACTCACTCACTGGGAAAGAACGTGATGCTGGGAAAGATTGAAGGCAGGAGAAGGGGATGACAGAGGATGAGACGGTTGGTTGTCCAACTTGATGGACATGTGAGCAAGCTCCAGGAGTTGGTGATGGACAAGAAGCCTGGAGTGCTGCAGTCCATGGAGTTGTAAGAGTCGGACAGGACTGAGCAACTGAACTGACTGAAGGATGGCTCAACATCTGCAAAGTAAGCAATATGATACAGAAAAAGCTTTGACAAAAATTAGTGCCCATTTCTGATTAAAGGAAAAAACTCTCAACAAAGTGGTTATATAGGGAATGTACCTGAGCATAATAAAGGCTCTATCTCTACATCAAAGGCCCATAGCTAACAGCATACTCATAAAGATACTCATATATTATTTTTTTTAAGTACTGTTGAATTCAGTTTGCAAGTATTTTATTGGGGATTTTTCTATCTATGTTCATCAGGAACACTGGCCCGTAATTTTCTTATTGTAAACTTGGCTGGCTGTGTATTAGGGTAATGCTGGCCTTGAAAATTAGTTTGCAAGTATTCCTTTCTCTATTTTTTGGAAGAGTTTGATAAGGACTGGCATTAATTCTTTTACTATTCCACAGACCCCACCAGTGAGGCCATCTGGTCCTAGTGTTTTGTTTTAGGGAGGGTTTTGATTACTGATTCCATCTCCTCACTAGTAATCGATCTGTGAATTCAGATTTTCTCTTTCTTCATGATTCAGTCTTGGAAGGCTGTATGTTACTAGGAATTTATCCATTTCTTCTAGGTTGCCCAAATAATTGGCACAGTGATTTCTTATGATCTTTTGTATTTGTTATATCAATGTTAATTTGTTCTCTTTTAATTTCTAATTTTATTTACTTGAGTTTTCTCTGAAGTCTTGGTCAATTAGTCCCCTCTCCTCACAAAGGACTCCAAAGATAATAAAAGTTTTGCCTCAAATTTTTCCATAGATCACTGATGTCTAATTTTTTTTTTTTTTTGGTTTCCTACTGCCATCTCTAATTCACTAATACTGTTCTGCAGTGTCAAATCTGCTGTTGATTCCACTCAGTTTATTTTAATTAGATTTTCAAATGTATGTAGACAAGTGAGACTAATCAAGTTTTCAATTATCAGTAATTTAAGGTTTTGGAATTGTTGGTTGCCAAGCAACAGGAACTGATTCTTGTTGACCACGTACATAACTAATTGGAAAGACATGACGTAGCTCAGAGAATGGAAGAAAACGCTGAAGAACCAGGCACTTAAGGCACTTCAGTATGCCACTTCAATTTAATCTCGATCATTTTCCTGAATTATTCCAGGGAGAGTTCATCTAATCAGCCTAGTTTTGGTCTCATCGTAAGGATAAAGTTAAGGAGGGTGATGTACAGTCCCACCAAAACTCTATTTAATGGGGAATGAGTTCATTCTCCAAAGGAAAACTGAGATGCTACTATGAAAGAAAATAAATGGGCACAGGAGAGAGAAAATCAAAAGATACTTATAATGATTAAATTGTGTGTCCTAAGTTTTGTGCTCAGGATCATGACAGTAATCAGCTACCTAAAAGTTAGGAACGACAATTAGTAACTCATTGTCCTCAGGCACACTTAATGAGCATTTGTGAAGTCTGAGTCTCTTTCCATTTATCCCTCATTTCAAATTTCTGACCTGTAAAAGCTCAGACTTTAGAGACAACTATAATTAATCACATTCATTCTCAAATAACTGCCTTGTCCATGTCCCCCTTTCCCCAGATTCTGGCTTGTACACTGTTGGGGGCCAGTGTGAGGTACTCCGCCCATGGCAAAGGTCATGAGGAAGGAGGCTCGACATACGCAAAGGCAGGATCAAGCCTCATGAGTCCCCCTGGAAATCCTTGAGCATCTACCCCCATAACCAGAGCCTGCCTACTTTACTACTTTGTGCTCTCACCTACACCTCTGACTTTACGGGGGGCTGTCTCCCACCACCTCTTTCGGAGGAGTTAACTTAGAGCTCCAGTTTATAATAATTCCTGGGCGTGATAGGAGTGTTTCAACCTACAAACTCCTCTGAAGGTTCTCTAGCCTGCCTGACGGGCTTGTCCGGCCACATGTGATTGCTCACAGCCTCCCAAACGTGAGAGGCACGAGATGCTTTAAATCTTCTAAAAACAGGTTCCTTAGAAAAGTTAGAAAACTATTAGTATAAGTATGATGGGCTGATTAAAAACTGTATTGGTGAAGGGTTTTTCATTTGTTGAGCCAATGTTTGTTGCTAAGTCTCCACATCCCCTGCCCTTACACACATTAATGAATATATAGAAGAAATAAGTATTAACCTTTGATATTAATCACGTTAGACCTTAGGCTAAGTAAATTCTTTCCTTAACTAAAACCCACTACACCCTCACCCTATAGGAATGTAACTTTATTTGGGTGGCGTCTGTTTTAAGAATAATCACCCTTGGAGAAAAAAGTGTTCTGGTTGACTGACCACTGTCACAAGGAGAGGGTCATAAATTGTCAGCAGGCCCCCCTGGCCAGAAGATGATGTAACACCCCTAAGACCTCTGTATACATTTGTATGAAGCACCTGACTTTAATAAAAGTCAGGACTGCTGTCCCCACATGACTTTTGTATAACATCTCAGCGTATAAAAACAGACTCTGGAAAATAAAGAATTGGGATCAGTTTCTCGAAATACTGGTCTCCCCATGTCGTGCTCTCTCTCTCACTCTGGCTGAGTCTCCATCTGGAGCGAGGAACCCGCCATGCTTACTAATTATGCCTGGGCTTCTAAGATCTGACCGGGGAGGCCTCAGTGTCTCCTCTCCTTCGGGAGAGCGGAAGGACGCCTGTGGCCTACGTAAATGGTGGAAACTTCTTGTCTTGAAGTTTTATTGGTCTCCCGCGTAAACCAAGCTACTCAGCCTCTTTTCTCCACTGAATTTTCCTACTGAGCTATCCTCATTCTATTACTCTTTATATCTTTGATGAATATTTAAATAGTCGCCTAAGCCGTCTCCCCTTCGAATACCCTGGATCAGCCGGGGCTGGACCCCGGCAGTACACCAAATGTACCTGTCTGTCGTCCCCTCCTTTTGGATTCAAACTTACTTTTCAAGACTTCAGATCTTTAGTAGACAGTAAGTTTATAAACGGCAGTTCAAAATAGAAATACTTTTCACTACTGTAGGTGACCTATGGTTACTCAGACTTATATACAATATGGTTTCTGGGAGCATGAGTTTTAAGTCCAACACATTAAGCAGTCAGCCTTGCTGTGCTCTCAGTTCTGTGAACGTGCCCTTACTTTTTTCTCCTTTTGTTTCTCTTTCCTCTAAAACGGAGACAGCGAAGAGCAGTCATTAGAACCTGAAATGTTACCAAGACTTTTTTGGGGGTGGGGGTGTGGAGGGAATCAAGATCTTCAAAAATTCTCTCTCCTCCATCCTGTTGATTATGGGTCCCATTAAGTAGGTATTAAAAGAGTTACAGACAAGTGGACCAGAAGTCCCAGCTCTAATTACTACAATTCTGTACCCTTGAATAAATTATTTTCTCTCTTACAAGTCTCAATAAAATATGGAGTATTGATTACTAATGGTTTCCAGATCATGGTCACATAGAAATCTGGTGCTATATCCCCAATAAAACTGAATGACATTATCCATTAGTTTCAGACAGTAAGTTAATGTGCAGAATTACTTTCAATTTAACACTCTTTTTTATATTCTTCAAATACTGAGACTGCTGCTGTTAACAAAAACTCAAAACATCTCATTGTTCTGCTTGGTATATTCAAATATTCTTGTTTTAAGGCACACATACACTGGCTTCTGGTTAGTAAATCTGCCCTCTGGTTTGAGTAATGACATTAAACACACTAAAATTACGCATTTCTGGAAAAAGTTCCTCTCGGGAAACCTGAGCTGAGTAAATGTGAAGAGAACTGAAACAGCTGTTTCGGTCCACGCAGTGCTCCACGGTCTACACCACAAAGGCGGGCGAGTCCTGCAGCCCAGAGGGCGGCCCGTGCCCCGTCTTCGCACTCACTGCCTCCTTCTCGAACATGCTAGGCCTCCTCTCTTTGCGAGGCGTCACCGGCGGCTGCTGAGGGGCCGGCATGGAGGGCGCCTTCGCGCCCCGACCGCGCTTCTCCATCGCGCCGGCACTCCGAGCCGCCTTAACCTCCGCCCCAACGCCTCCGCCGCTTTCCGCGCGAGTGCCTGTCTCGCGCGTGCGTCGCGCCAGCCGGAAATGCGCCTCAGGGAGGGGGCGTGGCGTGCGCGCGTCATCCCTCGGCGTCGCGGCGGGAAGCCGGAAGTCATGGAGGTAGCGTCCGGGTAGCGGCGTTTCCAGAGCGCGTCTGAGTTCGTCCATCAGGCTGCGACGCGGGAGGCACCGTCTTGACTGCAGCCGGTGCCGCGGCGGAGGAGGGCGGGTCGTGTCCGCCCGAGTGGGCGCCTGCTGGGCCCCACTTCCGCTCTCGTGCTCCCTGGTGTCGCCGACCCCGCGTTCGGTGGCTCAGGTCCTGGCTGAAGTCTGCGAGGACGTGCCGTGGGGACCGAGCCTGCGCCCTGCGCGCGAGGGGAAGCTCTGCAGCCGCCACCGCGAAGTCCAGGAGCTGTTCCCACGACCGCGGGCGGGCACGCGCAGCGCGCCGTGGCTTTTAGGCTTTGTTCTGACTGGCCTTCGCCCCTAAAGGAAGTGTCCTCTAGGTGGTTCCTTAGCGATGTGGGAAGTATGTGTGGTGATCAGGCCTCTGGTTCACACTTGAAAATTAGAATTGTAGTTGATATCTTTAGGCCACTTTGATAACGTAAAACTAAATCAAAGGGTCTCATTAACTGGCTGCCTCAGTGGGGTTGCCTCACAATAAAGATTTTACTTTCCTCTCTCAGGGATTTCAGTGTCAATCGATTATCTGTGAGCAGTTTTTAGTACTAGCTGCTACTTGTTGAGTGCTGAGTACTGTGTCCCGGGTGCTTTTCAAGTATTATCTCTGATTACTGCAACCATAGAAGGTGGTTATGTTTTGCCCCGTTTTACACTGGAAAGTTTCAGGTATGTTAACATTTCCAAGGCAAGAAGTGGAAAAGAGTCTGAGGAAGAATTCAAATTCAGATTATTCTAGCTCTCAAACAAACTCATTTGCATTATCCCATGCCGCTCTGGGCAAGACACTGAAGTACCAAAGAAGACACGGAGGGATACACACACATACACAAATGCAGGCTTTGGGGCTTCTGGTGGGAGGACAGGCATGTCCCTGAGTGTAACACGCAGAAGAGATATTGTCTTGAGTGGCAGTTAAAGCGTTGCAGCATCTATTATTTGTTGATTTGAGGTTGGATTTTATTTCTTGTTTAACAGCAGGGTCTCTTCTTGTCTAAGACAGTATAAACTTAAAAAGTTAACCTATAAGCCAACTTCTAGAATTGCATGTCTGTAGGAGTAGAATGTAGCCATTCCCCAAATCTGAAGGTCTTGGAGCCTTAGAGAGGTCCATTTCAACTCAGGGTGAAAGTGTTAATTGCCCAGTTGTATAGGACTCTCTGCGACCCCATGGACTGTAGCCCATCAGGATGCTCTGTCCATGGGATTCTCCAGGCAAGAGTACTGGAGTGGGTTGCCATTCTTTTCTTCAGGGGATCTTCCCAACCCAGGGATTGAACGTAATTCTTTACCCTCTGAGCCACCAACTGGGGGTAGGAGGAGCCAATAATTCATTTAACTTTTGTTTTTCATTTATCGTGTTCCAGCATCTGCTGTGTCCTGGGCATACAGTGTTGTGTAAGACCTGGTCTCTCTGCTCCAGGATCTTACTGTTTGGTTGAGTCTGAGGGACGACTGTGTTGATCCGGTGTCTACAACCAAAAGAGACTTACAACCTCAGCTGTGAAATTCAGGGCCCACTTTACTAGTGGAATAGATAAGTTTTTGTGCAGAAATATCACTTCTGCCTGTCTCCTGTCACTCCAGAACTTCAGCTCATTCCTTTAGAATTCAAATGCTTTTTTAAAATGCAAGGAGTCCCTTTTGATGTGAATGTAACCTTTTTGAGTTGTATTTTTGTTTTTGTCCAGAGACAGACCACAGGAGTTTTCACACTATGATCAAGTGTTAACTAGGAATAAAATTGTTAACTAGTTATGTGAGGGATAAAGTGAGATCTATGAAAGTGTGGTGGAGACGGCAGCTGCAGGAAGCAGTCACTCCAGAGGACTGAAGGAGCTGAGGGAAGTGGTTGGCATTTTAAAGCTTCAACACTTAGAGGAGAGTCCCTGCATGGCTGAAACTCAGGTCTCTGAGGAGGAAATTGTGCTGCAGAGCTGCATGGAAGAGCCTGGCAAGTAGGATGCAGAGTTCTGAAGGGAAGTCACCGGATGCATGGGGTGTGTTTCTGGTGGGCGTTCTCGGGTGAAGCCAGTCCTGCGGGTGTTGGAAAGATTGCAGACTGGAATCAGCTGCTGCAGCAGGAGGCACTGCAACTGCAGGGCAATGCTCAAAGGAGTGGAAATTACCCAGAAAGGCGCAGGAAGTTGCCAGGCTGCAGGCAGGAGAAGCGAGTGCCCCCTCCCATGCTGTCTTGCAGTGTTCCAAGGAAAGTGTGGTGACTGGCTGAGCGGGTGTCAGCCACAGAGGATTGCCGAATATTCCACACAAATCTTTCAGAGAGTACCTCAATTTCTGGGACCTGAAAGCATTGGTTGACTTCAAGGCTGAGAGCAGGAATGAAGCTTTTGGGGACAGGAAGAGTGGACAGGATAATGGGTGACACTGACGGGGATGGGGGAACTGAAGCCAACTGGCTTCCAAATTAGGAAGCTGCCGAGACTTACTGATGTTGGAAAATGCACACCCCTTAACACATCTCATAAAGACACCAGGTCCTTTTCAGATCTAGAATATGATCTCTCTGCAGTTATTGGGCAATCTTAGCGTAATGTCAGGAGAATTATGAAGAATTGGTTTTTAACTTTTTATGAAAAAGCAGCATGGTTTGCTGCTTTTTAGACTATGTAGGGAGTCGGAATTATGCATTTTGCTCCGTTTTAGCATTATTTAATGTTTAATTCATTTAGTAGCTTGATATTCTATTTTTCTCAGCCCTCATTTAAAAATGCTTATTTTGATAACTTTGGGATAATTTGTGAATGCTGAAAAGAAATGCACTATCCATAAAATATTCTGAGCTTCTGTAAATTCTTATGTTAAAAATACTATGTTTAATAAAATAATATCTTTAAACATTTACTTGAAAATATTTGCATAAGTAATCTTTAGTTAATATTTAATCACAGTGTTTTAATCATATAGTTCTTCTGACATCCAGAAAGTGTTAACACAGTAACTATTCCTGAGTATATTCTATAAGACATAACAGTTTTCCTGTGACTTAAATATATTATAAAGTTAATATTTTCTGTTGAAGAGTGTGTTTTATGTTTTATATTTCAGATATTAGTTGGGGAGCCGATTGCCACCTGTCTTTCTCCTTCAGTGTATGACATGATCTGTAAACTTGGGTTTGAAGTCAGAGAAAGTTGCGACATCAGCAGCATTGTAACTCAAAACGGTGAAGTATGCTGGAAGAAAATTACAGACTGCATGGTTTATACAGAATCAGGTTTGTATTTTGCCTGCAGCCCAAATGCCCATCAATACTGTTCTCTTTAAAATGTCTTAACCTGTAAACTTTCCCTTTCTGACCACTGCTTTTTGGGTTAGAAGATGTTATATTAATAGTACAGGCTTAGCTCAAAGAGAAAAAGAATCGGTGTGGAGAGAGAGGGAGTGAGACCAGAGAAGCGCAGGGGAGTGAGGGGAAAGCTGCAGGTGAGGAGGGGGGTTGGAGGCTGTGTGGGCTGAGGGCTCTCGGCCTGCAGTCCTGGTGGAAAAGGGAAGCAGACAGAAGTCATGAGTTAAGGGTATGGGGTGACCAGTGGTATATACAGTTATTTTACATGTCTTCTGGGCATTCTTGTACCTTTTTTTAAGTAGGGATGTGGACTGGAATATTTTAAAATAGTTGTAAAAATTATAAGCAAACATACTCTGGCCCAGCAGTTCCATCCAGGAGCATACAGGACAGGTCCAGTCACAGGTGTGAGCATGTGCCTGTGGCAGGTGGCTCCTTGAGGCATTCTGTGACAGAGAAGAAAGAAGGGAAGAGCACTGGAAATAGCCAGATGTCAAGCACTATGGGATTGCTCAAACAAATTATGAAGAGTGTGCGCAAGGGAACATTATGCGGGGTGGAAGAGAGTAAGGGGGCCCATCTTTCTGGCCCAGAAATCTCTCTGAGCTATATGGCAGAGCGAAACAATAGGGGCAACATGTAATATTTGCTTGTGTATGTATGAATATTTCTAAATACACTCAAGAAATGTATAACATTTCTTGAAATATGAAAGCTGCTATAGGAAGGAGAACTGGTGCCACGAGAGAGACTTCCACCCTTTTATATTTTTGGGTTGTGAACCGTGTAAATGTTCAGCCAAAACTTACGGAAAAAACCCTCAAACCAAAAATTCATATTATAAATATGTTCCAAAATAATAATAATAATTATAAATTAATGTCATTGGAAATCTGGTCTAATAATGTTACATTAAAAAGTCAGGTTAAAGTATTATATATACAAACTTACATACAGGTAAAGAAATTAAAAAAATATTTTTTGTCTTATTTGAACCTTTCTGTATTTTTCAAACTCTCTGACAGTTTTTCTTTTATAATCAGGTAAACACATATGTAACTTATTTTCCACAACATGAGTATCTTTGTTTTAAGTTCAGTTTAAACTGGTTCTTAATTTTGTGGAAATTTCATCATTGAAGCACTTTGACAATGTAGGCGTTTTCGTCACACAATGCGGAGCTCACTTGCTCTCTCGCCCTTGCAGCCCAGGGTCTGGACCACCCGGAAAGCGTGCGGCTGCTGGGCCCCGTGTGCCAGGCCGTCCACCTGCATCTGTCGTCTCTGCCCGAGGGGCAGTTTGAAATGCGATACGCACCGGCGCTCCAGTGGACAGGTGTTCCAGAGGTTTGGCTTTTGAACAGCAACAAAGTCTTAGAAATGAAAGACTGCAGATTCCACTTAGAGGCCTTTGCTCCTTGCTGATTTTAAAGGGGTATCCTCTGTCCTCTGGGCCCTGGGCTGTGAGAAGGCTTGAGTGTTGCTAGGGAAAGTTGAGCTGTTTGCAAAAGCTGAGAGACATCCTTTGCCCAAAGGAGGTTTCTGGATGCAGTGTCAGGATCAGGGTTCGGGGAGGTGGTTTGGTGCATGGGTGCTGCTGGTCCCAGGACAGAAAAATTGGACAGCTCCAAAAAAAAAAAAAAAGACCTTCCAGACTGATCAAAAGATGTTCTTGAGGCACTGGGACGAGGGGACTTGAGGCGGGGACGCTTGGCTTGTTGAGGGTGGCAGAAGGGAGGTGGGGTAGTTCAAGGTTCAAACTAGCCATTTCCCTTGGCACATTAAATGATTACAATAGAGCAGTAACTATAAAAATCTAACTCTAAAATACTTGGCTTTTCTCATACAGAGTGGCAGGGCCTTCCCTCTCCCTGTGTAGTAGCTCACTTAAGTGGCAGGGTGAGCTGCCTTATTTATGTTTTTAAGACGTAATCAAAATGAGATATAAGATTTAGGTCAAAGTATTTGACTTTCCAGTTTACAGTTATGCCAAATTTATTGCTTTTAATAAACATTTACATAAAGAACTTCCCAAAACCTCCTTTGGTATTCAAATGTTTTTCTTGATTCTTTGTATTTTGTTGTATTTATATAAAAAATGTTTGCCTACACCAACACAGTCATTAAAATATGCTAATTAAATCTTTCAAGGTTTGAATTTCATTAATAAAATTGTGACTTTGAGAAATAATGCTTATTGAACATGAATTCTGACGTGTCTTATTCTAAACAGTTATTTCCTGAAATACTTGGTGCCTTGAGGAGTCCTGAATCTCCCAGTATTTGCCTCAGCCTCATGAAGCTCTCGTCGTGTCTGGAGCGAGCCCTGGGTGATGTGAGTGTGAGGACTCTTTCACTGCTGGCCGCGTAAAGTGTCTGAATGAACAGTAAACTGTTTTGCAGTTTCATTGAGATTTCTAGATTTTAATTATTATTTTCCTGTATAATCACTTGGCACAGATTTTTGAAATATTTTTCTTTTTGAATGATTGTGAGATCAGAAACATCAGTGTCTCCAGTTCTTTCCTCCCCTCATCTGTGCAGACACCTGCTTTGTGGGTGATGTTTTGGTTAATGTGATTTGGCTCATTGTAATACAGTTGTTACACAAGTTTGTTTGAATTTCAGGTATATTTACTGATTGGGAAGGACTGCCCCTTTCTTTTAAGAGATCTGCTCGCATCTGAGGAACTTGCTCAAGTCTTTGGGCAGCCTGTGGTAAGCTTGTCCAGTTAAAACCGATGGAGGAAAAATAGCCCAAAACAATCAATGTTAACTCTATTTTTGTTCCTCAAAAGTTGATACTATGTTAGGAAAAAATTAATTATCTCAGGTATTCAAGCTTACTTTCCTTTCCCAGACCCTTTCCGCCAAAATTGCCATGCTTCCAGCCAAGAGACACACCTCTCTCTTGTCCTGGTGCTAATGTGCTTTGATGATACCCTCTGATGTGATGACCTCAGGTGTAGGAGCCTCTGGTGTAAGAGCTTCTGGTGTGACGAGCAGGTGTGGTGCCTCTGGTGTGACGAACCCATTTTATGACCTCATGTGTAGGGCCTCTGGTGTGATGACGCTGGAGGAATAGCCTCTGATATAGTAACCTCTGGGGGCCAGACAAATGAGTAATTTGAAGTCTATTGATCTCATTGTGTATTATAATAGTAATTCTAGAAGATATAATACTAACTTATTTAAGAGTAAAATTTTAACCCTTTAAAGAGTTCAGTTCAGTTTAGTTCAGTCGCTCAGTCATGTCTGACTGTCTGCAACCCCATGAACTGCAGCACACCAGGCCTCCCTGTCCATCACCAACTCCCAGAGTTTACCCAAACTCATGTCCATTGAGTCGGTGATGCCATCCAGCCATCTCATCCTCTGTCGTCCCCTTCTCCTCCTGCCCCCAATCCCTCCCAGCATCAGAGTCTTTTCCAGTGAGTCAACTCTTCACATCAGGTGGCCAAAGTATTGGAGTTTCAGCCTCAGCATCAGTCCTTCCAACGAACACCCAGGACTCATCCCCTTTAGAATAGACTGGTTGGATCTCCTTGCAGTCCAAGGGACTCTCAAGAGTCTTCTCCAACACCACAGTTCAAAAGCATCAATTCTTTGGCACTCGGCTCTCTTCACAGTCCAACTCTCACATCCATACGTGACCACTGGAAAAACCATAGCCCTAACTGGACGGACCTTTGTTGGCAAAGTAATGTCTCTGCTTTTGAATATTCTATCTAGGTTGGTCATAACTTTCCTTCCAAGGAGTAAGCATCTTTTATTACAATTTTATTATTTAAAAAATCAATATTTTTAACACGTGAGAAAGTATACCTTTTGCAGCTACTGAAACTTAAGTTGAAAAAAGATTTAGATGCCAGTTTAAAAATGGGTACTTTTTCAAAGTCTTCTCGAGGCCACATGATCATGATTGTTTAAGACCAGTGAGTAACCTTCAGGCAACTGAATAAGTCAGGTCAAGGTGAAGAAGCAAGCCAGGGTGGTGCCCACCAGGAGGACGTTTACAGACGGGACTCACTGAGAAGCTGCTGTCAGGGAAGCTTTCCTGCGCTTCCTGGTAGTTCGTTACCCCTGCCAGCTGAGGGTCATTTCCTTTGGTGGGGCGTGTGGAGTGAAGTACAGACTGCTTGTCGTCACACTGAACTCCTAAATCCCTTGTTTTGCTCTGTCCTCGGTTTTCTGCCTGTGTTGTGCAGTGAGGCTTCTGTCCACCCACAGCCCTTGCAGCTCCCAGGTAATTTTCCTAGATCCTTGGCATATATACTTGTAATTTCCCAGATGGTATGAACAGTTAATTTAAAATAATAGTAAATTTTAAGGAAGTAATATTTAATTATTAATGTTGTTATAGTTATTGATATTTAATTAAGTTCATGTTGAAGTATTTTAAGTTAGTGTGAGAGCCAGGACTACTTGGAGTAGCACAGAAGGGCTGGCTGTCAGACGTTCTGGTGCTGAGTTAAAACCCCTTGTGTGAGTTCCTGCCCCTGGGGGCATTCAGAGCACCTGTCTCCCCTTCCCCCCGAGTCTGCAGGTGAATGAAGCAGCTTCAGTCCTTTTGTGAGTCTCTGGGAGTCTCAACTCCTCTTTCTTGCGACACGGGTCTGAGTCCTCTTAGTCTCTGAGCAGCTTCCGTGTGTTCTGAATCTCCTGTAACGCGTGGTGCTGCACACCCAGAGAATGCTCAGGGAAGGTGTTAGTGTTGGAGCTGGACAAGCAGGATCCTTGTACTGGAGGGTCTTCACTTTGTGTTGATGGGTAGGAGGATGGAGCAGGTGAATGGAGAGCTTCACGTCAGACAGGAGGCCGAGCCTTGTTGCTCAGCTGCCTGCCGTGCAGTCTCATCCGTCGTTTGCCATGGAGTTGTCTTATCTACCGACGGGGCCTCTCGACGTGTGGCCTGGAAGCGGTGTGTCCTGGGGGGTCCCATCCACTTGTGGCTCTGGGGCCTCTGCACCCCTGGTCTCACCCCTCCCTGCCGTACGCCTCTCACGTGTGTGGCGCGAGTACAGCGTCTCCCTCAGAGGGCGTCCCCAGGGCGAGCGAGTAAGGAATACGAGCAGAAAGCGTCTGGCGCGAGTGCTCGGCACGCACGGGTTCGTTCCTGTGGGCTTCCGTGCTCTGCACTCGTGGTGCCCTCGGTTCCGGGGAGGAAAGCTCACGTGGTCCCAGCTGGGTTGGCTCCTGAGTAACCCCGTGCCCTGCCCCCCCCAGATGGACGTGCTCAAGGTCTTCGTGGGCTCTCCGCGCGGGCTCAACCTCCGCAACGTCCTGTGGCACGGCTTCGCGGCCCCTCAGGAGGTTCCGCCCAAGTAGGTGCTCGGGGAGGCATGCGCGCGCTTTCTTCATATGCTGAGAAGTTTGTTTTGTTTTGAATTTCATATCAAGGAAAGATGTGTTTTGAGATAAATAAGAGAGTTTGGGTTCAGGATGTTGAAGACAAAGCTGGATGTTAGTGGCCGAATGGCTGCTGTGGTGATCGGGTTACGATTTCACTGACTTACTCTCAGCAGCGGAAGTGGTGACATGCACAGCTTCCAGTGGGTGGCGTCCTGGGTTTCAGCTCACCGGTTCCTGAGAGGTCACTGGTCCTCTGGGCCACTGCACAGCTTCATCCCCACAGCCAGTGGGATTTTCTGAAATTTGATACTGTTTTGCTTTTTTAATTTTAAACTTTTTTTTTCTAAGTAGAGCTTTTCATATGTGTGCTGGGTTCGTGTTTCTGACAGATGTCTGTGCTCTTTCCCACTAGATACTGCTCAATGATGGTGCTGCTGACAGCAGGACTGGGTCAGCTACTGACCGGCTTCCTTCAACAGACGAACTTCACATTGGCACATCGACCTTTCGTGACTCTTACGAGCCTAGAGGATTTGATCGTTTTTCCTGGCAAGTACCAATTTCACGTTTTTCTTTGACTCTGTCTTTGTAAAGGTGTTTGTAGCGTTATTAAGCAGGACTGAGACTCGAGCTCTGTGGGAGGAATAGTTACTCTCCAGGGGCAATATGCCTTTGAAAGTTTCACGAAGAACCTCTTAAACTTTGCCACATAAATCCTCACCTCTTCGCATGGTGCCCCCAGGTTTGGCACCGGGAGTCTGACGATCACGGCTACATGAATCAGTGTTAATATTATTGGTGAATAATATTAATAATGTTGATCAATATTAATAATACTAATCAACATGAACCAGCATTGGTAAAATCGGCGTCTCGTGCAGACGTGTGGCTTGGGCCATCTGTGGCGTGCACTCCCTCCTCTCGGCTCTCTTGCTCAGCTCTCGTAATGGCGAGACCAGAAGTGCCCCTGGTGTAAGTGCTCTCCTGTGCCATCCTGGGACTTCCCTGGTGGCTCAGTGGAAAGAACCCATCTGCCAGCCCAGGAGACGAGGATTCAGTCTCTGGGTTGGGAAGATCCCCTGGAGAAGGAAATGGCAGCCCACTCCAGTATTCTTGCCTGGGAAATCCCATGGTCAGAGAAGCCTGGGGCTGCAGTCCACGGGGTGACCAAGAGCTGGGCACAATCTAGCAACTGAACAGCAACAAATATCACCTTTTTTTTTTTTCACGTCACAGTCTTGGCAGGTTAGTGAGGTTGACGACACAGGACTTCAAGAGAACAGATAAACGCTGTGTCTGCTCCAGGCCCATTCCTTTTCCTGTCTGGAGGTAGACATGCCGTGTCTGTACTTGCTGATGTAAACCCTGGTGGGAAGAGCGCACAGCATCTTGGCCCCAGTGGTCTTAGCCTTTTGGTATCATGGAATCTTTTGGTCGTCTGGTGACTGCCAACAGCATATATTTTTTAAGACTTGACTTGTGTAGAGCAGTTTTAAGTTTACAACAGAATCAGGAAGGAGGTGCAGAGGTTCCCCCACCGGTCTCCCTTGTCAGCGTCTCTCACCAGGTGGGACGTCGGTTGCCACGGATGGATGAGCCGACATGGACACGGCATGGTCACCTTAAGTCCGGAGTTTACCTTTGGGTTCACTCTTACTTCCTGTATCTTTGGAAGATGTATTTTCTTGGTCAGCGTGGTCAACCAGTTGCCCCTGAACTCTTCTGCTCACACAGTTTCAGCCTCTGTGTGGGGGCCCAGGGGTCGCCCTGGGCCCTCACATGGTCACCTGCCGCCCTGGCCTCATTCAGGTAGCCTCTCTCTTAGATGGCACACATTGCCCACGGTCCGTCTTCTTAAAGAGGTCGGCCCAGTGGCATGACTCCCTAAGTGTGTTCACGCCTTTTTTCCACTGATCAGTGTGATTGTGCTTAAAAATGTTTGCTGTTTTACAGATGTTACATCTGAGGTGCTTTCAGTATTAGAAGAAGTGATGAAGAAGTCCACGTTTATACTGAAAATCATGTTGCCATATTGGGAAGTTGCATTAACCAAGTTAAAGTCTCACAGGTACCTGCAGTGTGGCTTTACAGAGTGGCCACTGGTGGTCTGGAGGCCAGGCCTTCCTAGAAGCCTCTGCCTCCCGTACTGTGCTGCTGTTGGAGTAAAAGCGAACAGGAGTCGACCCGAGCATAAATTATCTTCCTGTAATTAATTGAAAGGCATCTTGTAATTGTGTTTTAAACATTTTTTTGTTTTTTGGTACAGTTTTATATAGTTAATAATGATAATTATTTTAATTTAATTTTTATTTTAGAAATTAAGAAATCATTTTGGCTGCTCTGCACACCTCGCAGGACCCCAGTTCCCTGATCAGGGATTGAGCCCGGGCCATGGCTGTAGAAACCCAGGGTCCTAACCACTCGGCCACCAAGGAGCGCCCCAATAGTTACTTTTTTGAATGGACTTACTAATATTTTTCAAGCTCTTACTGTGAGTGAAACACGATGTGCAGTGTTAGAGAATCAGGACAGAGGTTGTCAGTTGCCTCTGTTCCCCGGGGAGCAGGCCCTGAGTGTTGGTCTGGGAGGTCAGCGGGCTCCACTTCTCTCCCCGTTACTCTGTCCTGATGCAGACACTTGATTGGAAACCGTGAGAGCCCACTGGCACCCTGGTGTCTGAGTACTTTCTAGATGAAACAAGTTTGGCAGGTATTTGGCGACATTCTGTTCTGCTGCAGCTTCTAAAATGTCTCATCATCATTAAAACACCAGAAGACAGTTGTATTGTCGCTCACCCGTGAGACCTGACTCTGCTTCTGTTTCTCGTGTTAGTGAGTGACGCCACCCTCGCTGCTTTGTGAGACCTGACTCTGCTTCTGTTTCTCGTGTTAGTGAGTGACGCCACCCTCGCTGCTTTGGACACACGTGGGGAACCCTGGAAAGCAGCACCCTTATCATTATGGTGTTAGCGCCAGAGTTTACCTTTAAAACATGAAGTTTCACTGCTTTCCTTCAATTTCACAGGTTTGCTGACTGTGCCATATTGTTGTTGATGCAGCTGGAGACTGGACTTAGGAGGGTGTTTGCTGAAGTTAACGAATGTCCAAAGAGGCTTCTCACTGCTGAGGTACGCATGCCTGGTGGTCGCCTGCTCGCCTGCCTGGTGGTCGGTGCTGCTGGCTGCTGCTGTGCTGACGGTTTTCTGTCCCTAATTAAAGTTTTTACCATCTTGTTTTTGTTTATCGTTAAATGAATTTTCTCGCAAGAACTTTCTTTGGAAGGCTTGACTGTCATTTTTTGTGGTTTCCTATTTTGATTTTGTATGATTTATATTTATCTGTGAGTCTTCCCTTGTGGCTCAGCTCGTAAAGAATCTGACTGTGATGTGGGAGGCCTGGGTTGGGAAGATCCCTGGAGAAGGGAAAGGCTACCCACTCCAGTATTCTGGCCTGGAGAATTCCATGGACTGTATAGTCCATGAGGTTGCAAAGAGTCAGACACAACTGGGCAGGATAAAAATGGGAAAAAAAAATTTCCAAGTCGTTTTTTAAACTTAATGATGTCATAAAAGTGGTTGGTGCTCATGCTTTCTCTGTAGCCATGGTTACTGGTGTGCTATTGCAACCCCATAAGGTGGGCATGGGTGGTCTGCAGCTTGCCTTCTCTGAAGAGCCTGCTTCCTTTTGGCCAGAGCTGCCGGTGGGGCTTAGAGATGCCTTTGAGTGGCCGTGCCCTAGTGGGCTATGGGAGAATGCATTAGCTAGGGGAAAGGGAGAATATCTATTGTGGGACCAGCACAAGCATCTGCCCTACCTGGTGTTCTTGTTTCTTTCCCTAGTTTGTCTTCCTCTTTTTTCCCGGTAAATAGGCATTCCTCAAAAAACCCTGCTCTCAGCCCTCTACTCCTCTTTATATGCATCCCCTGGGAGAGCTCACATAATCCAGTGTCTGAGCTGTGACCTGTGTGGGAGCAACACCAGTCAGAAAATACTCCGAAACTAACGGAAATGAGAGCCCCACATGGCACGAGTTGTTGATGCCGCTAAAGCAGTGCTGAGAGGGGGGTTCAGCGCGTTAAATCCAGCCGTCTTCAAGGCATTCTTTCTCACTCACGGTTCTTTGATCTCCTGTGGTACGTTTGCACCTGTTTGTTGAATATGTTCGTAGGCGCTTCCCCAGCTCCCAGACTTACTTTATTTCAAAAGAGGCATTTTTCTTCTTCCACAAGTTTGTTCTCTGATATTCCTTACTATCCTTATTCCACACATGATCTTGCCCCTCCTACCGTCTTGTCTGGGCTTCTCCTTCGTCCCTGGACATGGGTGTCTTTTTTCGGTGGGCTCCAGCATCCTCCTGTTGGCAGTGGTTCAGCGGTGAGCCGCAGTTTTGGAGTTCTCGCAGGAGAAGATGAGCGCACGTCTTTCTACTCCGCCATCTGCTGACGTGCAAAAAACTAAGATCTTGGCATCTGGTCCCATCACTTCATGGAAATAGATGGGGAAACAATGGAAACAGTGACAGACTTTATTGGGCTCCAAAATCACTGCAGATGGTGACTGCAGCCATGAAATTAAAAGATGCTTGCTCCTTGGAACAAAAGCTATGACCAACCTAGACAGCATATTAAAAAGCAGAGACATTACTTTGCTGACAAAGGTCCGTCTAGTCAAAGTTATGGTTTTTCCAGTGGTCATGTATGGATGTCAGAGATGGACCATAAAGAAGGCTGAGCCCCGAAGAATTGATGCTTTTGAACTGTGTGTTGGAGAAGACTCTTGAGAGTCCCTTGGACTGCAAGGAGATCCAACCAGTCCATCCTAAAGGAGATCAGTCCTGCATATTCATTGGAAGGACTGATGTTGAAGCTGAAACTCCAATACTTTGGCCACCTGATGCGAAGAGCTGGCTCATTTGAAAAGACCCTGATGCTGGGAAAGATTGAAGGCGGGAGGAGAAGGGGACGACAGAGGATGAGATGGTTGGATGGCATCACTGACTCGATGGACATGAGTTTGAGAAGGCTCCGGGAGTTGTTGAAGGACAGGGAGGCCTGGCATGCTGTGATTCATGGAGTTGCAAAGAGTCAGACATAACTCTGTCCTCTTCATGGCTCTGCATCCAGCTTCGGCGCCAACTGTGCTCCGCTTGTCCTCCATCCTCCTGTGCGTCACCCTGCTAGTCGGTCCTGCCCCTGATTTATCCCATGGTCCATCAGTGCTCGGCCTCGCTGGCTCATATCTTGCTCACCTGAGCTTGTGTCTCACAGGTCTTCGTGCTTCTCCTCCTCCTCTAATCACACTGCCACTGATTATTTGCTAAGTTTATGAGTATTCCTGTGTCTTCTATGAACCCATCTGCTTAAAAGCCTTTCATGACTTCCAGCACCTGATTGCACTGCTCACGTTTCTGCATGGTTTAAAGGATCTCAGAGTCTGGCCCCAGCCTTCTGCACTTTGTTCTCTACTTGATTTCACCAGCATCATTTAGACTCCTTGCCAGTTCCTGGACATGCACACCTTTCCTCTTCCTTGCCTGCTGTTCCCTGCGTGGCCACTTGGGGCCACAGGGGTGACCTCCCAGAGCCTTGTCTACTCAGCGCTAACACTGCTTTCCTCTGCACTACTTCTGTCTCATCTGGAGCTGGCTCTGCTCAGCGCTAACACTGCTTCCCTCTGCTCTGCCTCTGTCTCATCTGGAGCTGGCTCTGCTCAGCGCTAACACTGCTTCCCTCTGCACTGCCTCTGTCTCATCTGGAGCTGGCTCTGCTCAGCGCTAACACTGCTTCCCTCTGCTCTGCCTCTGTCTCATCTGGAGCTGGCTCTGCTCAGCGCTAACACTGCTTCCCTCTGCACTCTGCCTCTGTCTCATCTGGAGCTGGCTCTGCCCTGCGTTTTGTAGAGGCCTCTGTGTCACCCTTGGGCCTGGGATGCCCATACTTGGTCTGCTGGTGCCCGCTGGTGCCCACACCCAGTGCCTCTCACTGGGCTCTGCCCAGCCCAGTGTCATGGAGTGAAGCCTGGCCTTCAGTGGAAAGAGCTGGAGCCCCAGTGTCAGCTCTCATTCGAGTGTTCTTAGAATTGACTTCATGGTGTCCTGGCCACTCAGTGCATGACGCTGTGGTTCATGAATTTGGTCATTTCATTGTCATTTCACTGCACAAGTAGATACTGTGGCTGTTTCTGCAGAGGATACAGTTTATCAAATAATATCTTAAATTTTAGCCCAGACTTTTATCCAGAATAAACCTAACATCAGTACTGATGAGTGAGTGATAGTCACTCAGTCCTAACTGCCTGTTCACGACCCCATGGGCTGTACCTGGCTCCTCTGTCCATGGAATTCTCCAGTCAAGAATACTGGAGTTGGGTGCCATTTCCTTCTCCAGGGGATCTTCCCAACCCAGGGATTGAACCTGGGTCTCCTGCAGTGCAGGCAGTTTCTTAAGCGTCTGAGCCACCAAGGAAAGCTACTTTTCCCAGAGGGATGGTATGGGGAGGGAGGTGGGATGGGGGTTCAGGATTGGAACATGTGTATACCCGTGGCAGATTCATGTTGATGTATGGCAAAACCAATACAATATTGTAAAGTAATTAGCCTCCAATTAAAATAAATAAATTTAAATTAAAAAAAATAAAAAATAAAGAGACATTTCTAAGTATAAAGACAGGTCAACTTAAAAAGTATCAGCAAATACATGCTTGACTTTATCTTATATTCTGTAGACAGTACATTAGAATATGTAATGAATCCATATACCTTTTCCAAACAACCGAGACAGAAGTAGCAATAAAGTTATAAATGACAGTCATCAAACAGATGAAATAAGTTAGATGAAGCTTCTCTCTCAAAGACATGGGGACTGGGCAAGTGGTCAGGAAGGAAATACAATGTGCTTTTAACTTTGTATGAAAAATAATGTTTATACAGTTTACTTATAAGGCGATATACAAATGAAAATACTTTGTAAAACTATAAATTGCTTTTGCAAATTCTATGATTATTTTATGGCATAAGATCTCTTCAGAGTCAATGGAGGTTGTGAAGATGAATGAGACTTTGTGACTTTTTAGAAGCTTATGTGTATTAGGGGTGCAAGAGACGATATTTATACCAATTCTGTAAAACAAGATAGAAGTTAATTTCCATCATTTATGGAGATGAGTGAGAAGTTCAGTCTTTTTGAGGAAGTGGTAGGGATATTTAGTAGGCAGTTGAATACTTAGAATAGAGCTCAGGGGAGATTTTAGCATCAGCAGAACAGGCTTTAGAGCCATCTGCACAGTAATACATGTTGAAGAATATTTGATAATATTAAAATGAAAATCTGTTATTAAGCATTAATAAGTGCAACATGCTTTTTGGGTGCTCGACCTCCTCACAATACTGATTTTAGCATGCTGTGTGTAAAATCGTGTTGACTTCCCCAGAAGCCTTTGAGATGGGCGTTCCTCACTTCTGGTTTAGCAGAGAAACTGGGGTGTGTGAAGGTCCTTGGGGTTTCACGTGCAGAAGGTGCTGAAGTTGGGATTGGAACGTCGAGGCAGTCTGGCCCCGAACTACATCTGTAAACCCTGCTGTGCCAGTTACTCAAGAAGTGTGAAAGGCACGGGCTGCTTGTTGGAGAAAATACTTGATTGTGCTCACTTGCACACAAATACCAGCCATCAGTAGAGGTGCTCTGTGTGTGAGTAGTGATTTGTGAAGCTGTGGGATCCTGAATTGCTGAGCGTGTGAGGGCGATAGTCTCATGGGGCTTGCCTGCCAGGATCACTGTATCTTCATGCCTTGTGTATCGTGTTTATGTTGTCAGCCACGTCCTTCCCAAAGTGTTGCTAGATAAAGTTTTATTTACAAATGAAGGCTTCATACTTGTGTCCCTGTGCTAGAATTTTTTCCTGCTTTGAATAATGTCACATGACTTGTGTTTTGCTTTAATTATTTATTTTCTTTCCTTTTCTGAAGTCAACAGCTCTTTATACTACCTTCGATGAAGTAAGTAAACTTCTAAGATATCTTGAGATAAACAGAACGTTGCATTTGTTTAAAATAAAAATTAAAATATAAAATTAAAAATCAAATTAATTTGATTTTAATTAAAATTAAATCAATCAAATTAAAAACCATAAATCATATGCTCGCAGGAAAATATTGAGGACATAATATGCTTATGCTTACTCACATAAGCAGAAAAAAAGAAAAAGCTGATGATAGTGTTGAGTATAGCTTTCCGGCTAATTAGTAATTATGGAAAGGCCACAAAATACATGTACACACATGTATATATGTGTAAACGCACCATGTACAGTGTTTGCAGGTATACATAAACACATATATACACATATACACAAACTACCCATAAACACACACATACATACACGCACACATGAGTACGTGTTAGTTGCTCAGTTGTGTCCGACTCTTTGTGACTCCATGGACTGTAGCCCACCAGGCCCCAGGCTCCATGGAATTCTCCAGGCAAGAATACTGGAGTGGGTTGCCATTCCCTTCTCCAGGGGATCTTCCTGACCCAGGTATTGAACCTGGGTCTCCTGCATTGCAGGTGGATTCTTTACCATCTGAGCCACCAGGGAAGCCCGTATATGCACATACATATACATGAATATATATAAGCACATATACACACCTAGACACATGTAAACACATGAACACATACATTTACACAGTTAAGAACACGTATATATATCTTCTTAAACTCATTATATTGGTTAAGAAGACCTTTCTTAAATAGGTGGTTGCTACTTTAAGACTGTTCTTATTTAATCTGCTTTGGACTTAACCCATGTCATGCCACATGTATAGGATGTTTTGATACTGACTTAACCCATGTCATGCCACATGTATAGGATGTTTTGATACTGAAAGTTCTGTGTGTGTATATGTGTATACCAGTTAATCATTTTACTTCCTTTTGCTGTTTTAGATATTGGCAAAACACTTGAATGATGGTAAAATCAACCAACTTCCTCTTTTCCTGGGAGAGCCTGCAATGGTAAAGTGTCAGGCATTTATAATTTAATACCCTGCTACTTACCAATATGATTAGATCTTCTCAAAAATGACATTAATTTTGTCTTGTTTCCTGCCCAGAAGTGCTTCTGGAGCATTCACACGTCTGAATTCCACTGTCTTTGCAGCCGACGCTGGCTGAGCTCTGAGCAAGCTCAGGTCCTGTGCTTCATGCTGATTATTCAGACGTCCTTTCCCTAGGACCTGACGACTTAGTCACCCTGGTCCTAACAGTGTTTGAACTTGTGGGTTATGTGAGTTTACTGATGAAACGTGTCACAGTGTTAGTCGTTCAGTCATGTCCGTCTCTCTGTGAGCCTATGGACTGTATGTGCGTAGCCCACCAGGCTCCTCTGTCCATGGGATTCTCTAGGCAAGAATACTGGAGTGGGTAGCCATTCCCTTCTCCAGAGGATCTTCCTGGCTCAAAGATAGAACCCAGGTCTCCTGCATTGCAGGCAGATTCTTTACCATCTGAGCCAGCAGGGAAGCCCATCTGTGCTGGTAGCAGGGACTCTATCTGCTTTATTAACAGTAAAGTCAGATGTGACTAGTAAGATAGAGTGTTGGATGAGAAGATAATTTTTTAGAACTGTTTCTATTTGTCAAATTTTTGTATTTTATGAGGATATTGCAGTGACTTCTTTGGACTGTAAATAGAATTTTTATATTTTTTAACTGGGAGTCAGCTGTGTGACATCAGTCACTCCTTTCTGCTACCAGGAAGTTAGCATGATTGAACTCGTTTATCTTCATCTTGAATCTCTCTGACTCCTCTGTCCAGCGGCAGTTTGCCTGAATCAGAAAATTTGGTTTTCTGACTCTTTTTCCTCTGCCTGTGGAAGAGTTCTTGAACATTTGCCATTAAGAAAACAGCCGTGTCTTCACAGGGCTTCAAAAATAAAAGGGTGATCTGAGAAAGGACATGTGAGAAAGAGGGGACGAGGGGAAAGAAAACCGGTGTTGTCGTGAGCACAGCTGTGGATTCCAGGTGTGGTCAACACAGTCCTCGTCCTTCAGGGGGGTGAGGCTGGGAATGGTGCTGTTGCCGAGCACTGGGGCCGTGCAGGCAGCTCTGCAGCCCTGGTGCCGGTCCTCTGGTGCTGCTGCCGGGCACTGGGGCCATGCAGGCAGCTCTGCAGCCCTGGTGCCCGGTCCTCTGGACTTGCCAGGTTCTTGTCAGTCTGCCGAGGAATGGGTGCAGAAACACGGCTCCCGGGAAATCCAGCCTGAGCAGTAGGGCTCCTGCCTGAGGTTGTGGGGTGCAGTTCCAGAGAACAGGGCTTCCCAGGAGCATCCTGCCTCGGGTAGCAGGGTGCTGATACACAGAAGGGAGGTCCCACAGGAGAACGCAGCAGAGGCGGCGGGTGTAGGAGAAGCCGAGGGATCCCGGGTGACTTGGTGCTTGTCTGCTCTGCGACCTTGACTGAATCTCTCTTCCAGGCTCACTTTTCCGTAATGAACACTGCTGCTTCGGCTTGCCCTTTCTAGGCCTTCAGACTTCCTTCTTTCTGCTGAGAATACTAACCACATATTTTTTGTGTCCTTTTTTGGTAGGAATTTCTCTGGGATTTCCTAAACCATCAGGAGGGTCCCCGTCTAAGAGATCGGTTAAGCCATGGGGAAGTCAGTTTACCTGAATTTCCGAAAGAAGCAGCCAGTCAGCTGCTTGCGTTTTGCTTTGTCCTTTTACTCAGATTTATCGATGAAGATCTGTTAGCAGTGTTTAAGGTAATGTGTAGGGAAGAAGATGTTTCATTAGGTTCACTTCTTTCAGTTGAGAGGGAATGGAGTTGTTTCCAAATGTAATTAGTTATATTTTAATTATCTTTTGTTTTAATTTATTTGAGTTACGGCTTGCCTGCATCTGAACAGATTACTTGTGGACATGTATTCTCTATAACAAATAAATTAATATTACTTGATCTCACCTAAAATAATTCATCGTTTTTTTTTTTACTCTAAATCTGTATTTATTTACTTAAAAAGTTTTAATGGAGTATAGTTGATTTACAGTGTGTTAGCTTCAGGTGCACAGCAAAGTGAATCACTTACACACACAAACATATATATACATATATCTGTCTCCGCTGTCTGAGCCTCCTCTCCTGTACAGGCCGCTGTGGTGGAGCGTGTGATCACTGAGTGGAGTCCCCGCGCTGCACAGCGGGTCCTTGAGTCCCCGTTTCGTGTGTAGCGGTGTGTGTGTGTCGGCCCAGTCCCCCGTTCATCCCCGGGCCCCCCTTATCCCCTGGTAGCTGTGAGATTGGTTTCTGCTGCTGTGACTCTGTCTCTATTTTGTAAATAAGTTATTTGTACCACTTTTTTATATTCCACATATGAGTGATATCATATGATATTTGTCCTTCTCTCATTATGACGGTCTCTCTATCTATATTGCTGTTACGTATCTTTAGGTTTTTCCTCTCTGGCTTATGCATTTGGAGTTCTTCTTAAAAGACCTTTTGTTTTCCAAAATTATAGAAGTATTCATATCTTTCCATTATAGTTCTATAGCTTTTTTTCCATTTACATCTTTTGATCCAGCAGGAATTTATTTCATCTGGGAATCTAGCTCATTTTTTTCTTTAACAAATTGCTTGCAAGTTGGCCAACCCCATTTAGAGAATAAACACCTCTATGCAGGGTGCCCTGGACTCCGGACCTGGACTCCCTTTCCTGTCTTTACTAGGTCTTACAACAGGTTAGTTGGTGTCGCCATTAATACTAACATTGGTGTCTGACATTATGGTCCTGTTTCTCCTCTTCTTCAGAATGTGCTGCCTCTTCTCTAATTGTTATTATTCCAGTGAACCTGTGAAGTTAAACAGGAAGCCCACAGGGATGAGCTCCTGATGGATTAATGTGGGGATAATTGGTACTTTTGCAAGACTGAACACTGTTCCCCGACAAGTGGCTGCTCAGGCCCCAAGGCCCGTCCCCCGCTTCACTCTCCAGCTTCCCCGCTCTCCCTCAAGACTGAGCCCCAGAGCCGCGTCCCCCTCCCCTGCCGCCCCCACACCGCCCCCCATGTGTCCCCAATGCTCAGAGGCCCTCCCACGGCTCCTGTCGCCAGGGAAGCCACGTGTGCTGTGGTGGCCACAGGCTCATCGCTTCAGGTGTGAGTCCTGGCGACCCTAACAGGTACCAACCGCCCTGTGAGCCTGATTGCTCTCTGATCTGTGTAGGTGTCAGAGTAAATGGAAGTTGACTGCATTTCTTCTCCAAGTAACAGCTGGCCATTTGAGTGGTTCTGAGCTGTTGAGAGCTCTAGGTAGTCACTGCTTATACATAGGGAAGCTTTTGACTTACATGTATTAAGTTTCTCAGCTATCAACTCACTGACTTTGCTGTTCTTCAGTGGCAAATCATGTCCGACTCTGCAACCTCACTGCAGCATGCCAGGCTTCCCTGTTCTTCACTACCTCTGGGAATTTGCTCAAACTCATGTCCATTGATTCAGTGATAGCTTCCAACCATCTCATTCTCTGTCACTCCCTTCTTCTCCTACCCTCAGTCTTGCCCAGCATAGGCTCTTTACCAGTGAGTTGGCTCTTTGCGTGAGGTGGCCAAAGGATTGGAGCTTCAGCTTCAGCTTCAGCATCAATCCTTCCAATAAATATTCAGGACTGATTTCCTTTAGGGTTGATTGGTTTGATATCCTTGCTGTTCAAGGGACTCTCAAGAGTCTTCCCCAGCACAGTTTGAAAACATCAATTCTTTGGCGTCAGCCTTCTTTATGGTCCAGCTCTCACATCTGTACATGATTACTAGAAAAGCTATAGCTTTGACTAGATGGACCTTTGTCAGCAAAGTGATGCGTGTGCTTTTTAATATGCTGTCTAGGTTGGTCATAGTTTTTCTTCTGAGAAGCAAGCGTCTTTTAATTTCATGGCTGTAGTCACCATTTGCAGTGATTTTGGAGCCCACAAAAAGAAAGTCTCACTGTTTCCATTGTTTCCCCATCTATTTGCCATGAAGTGATGGGACCAGATGCCATGATCTTAGTTTTTCAAATGTTGAGTTTTAAGCCAGCTTTTTCACTCTCCTCTTTCACTTTCATCAAGACGCTCTTTAGTTCCTCTTCACTTTGTTTCATTAGAGTGGTATCATCTGCATATCTGAGGTTGCTGCTGTTTCTCCCGGCAGTCTTGATTCCAGCTTGTGCTTCATCCAGCCCAGAATTTCACATGATTGTACTCTGCATAGTAATTGAATAAGCAGGGTGACAATATACAGCCTTCACTTACTCCTTTCCTAATTTTGAACCAGTCCATTGTCCTATGTCTGGTTCTAACTGTTGCTTCTTGACCTGCATACAGGTTTCTCAGGAGGCAGGTCAAGTGGTCTGATATTCCCATCTCTTGAAGAATTTTCCACAGTTTGTTGTGATCCACACAGTCAAAGGCTTTATCGTAGTCAATGAAGCAGATGTGTTTCTGGAATTCTCTTGCTTTTTCTATGATCCAAAGGATGTTGGCAATTTGACCTCTGGTTTTTCTAAATCCAGCTTGAACATCTAGAAGTTCTCAGTTCACGTGCTATTCAAGGCTAGCTTGAAAGACTTTGGGCATTACCTTGCTGGCATGTGAAAATGAGTGCCATTATGTGGTAATCTGAACATTCTTCGGCACTGCCCTTTGTGATTGGAATGAAGACTGACCTTTTTCAGTCCTGTGGCCACTGCTGAGTTTTCCAAATTTGCTGGCATATTGAGTGCAGCGTTTTCACAGCATCATCTTTTAGAATTTGAAATAGCTCAGCTGAGATTCCATCACCTTGACTAATTTTATTTGTAGTAATGCTTCCTAAGGCCTGCTTGACTTCACACTCCAGAATGTCTGGCTCTAGGTTAGTGATCAACCATCGTGGTTATCTGGGTCATTAAGACCTTTTTTTGTATAGTTCTTCTGTGTATTCTTGCTACCTCTTCTTAATCTCTTCTGCTTCTGTTAGGTCCATACCATTTCTGTCCTTTTGTGCCCATCTTTGCATGAAACATTCCCTTGGTATCTCTGTTTTCTTGAAGAGATCTCTAGTCTTTCCCATTCTGTTGTTTCCTCTGTTTTTTTGCATTGTTCACTGAAGGCTTTCTTATCTCTCCTTGCTGTTGTTTGGAACGCTGCATTCAGATGGGTGTATATTACCTTTTCTCCTTTGTCTTTTACCTCTCTTCTTTTCTCAGCTATTTGTAAAGCCTCCTCAGACAACCAGTTTGCCTTATTCCATTTCTTTTTCTTGGGGATGGTTTTGGTCACTGCCTCTGTACAGTTTTATGAACTTCCTTCCATAGTTGTTCAGGCACTCTGTCTACCAGATCTAATCCCTTGAATCTGTTCGTCACCTCCACCGTATAATTATAAGGGATTTGATTAGGTCAATTGAGAATGGCCTAGTGGCTTTTCCTACTTTCTTCAGTATAAGTCTGAATTTGGCAATAAGGAGATTATGATCTGAGCCACAGTCAGCTCCAGGTCTTGTTTTTGCTGACTGTATAGAGCTTCTCAAGACTGTGAAGAAGGCTGAGCGCTGAAGAATTGATGCTTTTGAAGTGTGGTATTGGAGAAGACTCTTGAGAGTCCCTTGGACTGCAAGGAGATCCAACCAGTCCATTCTGAAGGAGATCAGCCCTGGGATTTCTGTGGAAGGAATGATGCTAAAGCTGAAACTCCAGTACTTTGGCCACCTCATGCGACGAGTTGACTCATTGGAAAAGACTGATGCTGGGAGGGATCGGGGGCAAGAGGAGAAGGGGACAACAGAGGATGAGATGGCTTGATGGCATCACTGACTCGATGGACGTGAGTCTCAGTGAACTCTGGGAGTTGGTGATGGACAGGGAGGCCTGGCGTGCTGCGATTCATGGGGTTGCAAAGAGTCAGACATGACTGAGCAACTGATCTGATCTGACCTGATCTGATAGAGCTTCTCTCTCTTTGGCTGCAAGGATATAATCAATCTTATTTCAGTATTGACCATCTGGTGATGTCCATGTGTAGAGTCTTCTCTTGTGTTGTTGGAAGAGGGTGTTTGCTATGACCAGTGTGTTCTCTTGGCACAACTCTGTTAGCCTTTGCCCTGCTTCATTATGTACTCCAAGACCAAACTTGCCTGTTACTCCAGGTATCTCTTGACTTTTTACTTTTGCATTCTAGTCCCCTAGGATGAAAAGGACATCTTTTTTTGGTGTTATTTCTAGAAGGTTTTCTAGATCTTCATAGAACCGTTCAACTTCAGTTTCTTCGGCACTAGTGGTTGAGGCATAGATTTGGATTACTGTGATGTTGAATGGTTTGCTTTGGAATCAAATTGAGATCATTCTGTCGTTTTTGAGATTGTACCCAAGTACTGCATTTCAGACTCCTTTGTTGACTCTGAGGACTACTCCATTTCTTCCAAGGGATCTAGCCCACAGTAGTAGGTATAATGGTCATCTGAATTAAATTCACCCATCCCTGTCCATTTTAGTTCACCAGTTGCTAAAATGTTGATGTTCACTCTGGCCATCTCCAGTTTGACCACTTCCAATTTACCTTGATTCATGGACCTAACATTCCAGGTTCATATGCAGTGTTGTTCTTTACAGCATTGGACTTTACTTTCACCACCAGACACATCCACAATTGGGCATCTTTTCTGCTTTGGATCAGTCTCTTCATTCTTTCTGGAGCTGTTTATCTGCTCTTCCTCAGTAGCAAATTGGACACCTACTGACCTTTGGGTTCATCTTCCAGTGTCGTATCTTTTGCCTTTTCATCCTGTTCATGGGGTTCTCAAGGCAAGAACACTGGAGTCGTTTGCCATTCCCTTCATCCGTTGACCACATTTTGTAATAGTCCACAGACTCGGGTTTGCCAGTTATACAGGTGTGTCAGCTGTAAATAATGTAATTTTTTTACTCTTTTAAAAATACTTATATGTCTGGCAGTTGAGTGTTTATAGTATGTAATCCTTTTCTAGGTATATTCATTTTTAATGTTTAAATTCTTGTTGTGTCCTAGTTTTTCAGGAGACTCTCTTAGAGAGTCCAATTGTTTGGACTCTTTTTCTCATTTATTTCTGGTTTTGCTGCATTGTGGACAGAGTAGCATATGTAATTGATCACTATTAATCAGCCTTATTTAAGATAATTTTGTTGGTTATGGCTTGACTACTTTATCAAATCCATTTTAATGAAGAGTTTTCCTTCTTTTAGCTGAGAGAATTATGTGTAGGGAGTTAACAGAAAGTCAGGACTCTTATGTGACCTCAGATGCGATAGCAGAGAAGCAGAAGCCTGACCAAAGTTGTAGTAACAATGGTCTGTTTTCTCTAAACCAGGAAAAAGCAGCGGTGGGGTCACTGATTAACCTTGCAGGAACCTACGTTTCTCGCTGCCACCCAGCTTCTCAGCTTAAAAAACAGGTATGTGGGGAGGGGTGTGCAGGTCCACAGTTGTAGAGATTTGACGGGTGCAGGCCGCCTCCTCCAGCCCGGCTTCGGGTCCCCAGACCTGGCTCTGTGGCTTGTGTGCCTCCCAGATGTGTGGCCTTGGCCTGGCCACTGCATCTTTCTGGGGTCTAGCAGTTGAGGTGATGGTCGGTTTGCGTCCTCGGTGTTTTTAGTACTTTGTGGGTGACTGCGTGCCGTTAACCTAGGACCTGTCACAGGTGTTGCTTGGCAGTGGTGAGGGATGTCACCTTTGTCTGACCAGCTTTCGTTAACCTGTAGATTAAACAAGCAATAAGCTTGTGAGCATCTCTACCCGGATATTGTGATTGGAGAGTGGCTCAGAAACTTTATTTTACATATGGCAGGAGGTACCAGGGAGCAAGGTGGGGTCATGTCCAAGAATATAATCGTCACAATAGCTGCTAGTAGAAATTCTGAAAGGAAGCTGTAGAATCAGTGCAGAATGGGTTGGGGAGCTTTGCAGAGGTGTCGGAGAGAAGCCGAGCCCGGAGTGGACGGTCCCCAGGAGTGTCGGGTGGGAGGGGCTGTCGACACTTCCTAAGGATCTCATGTTTTCACCTGCCTTCCTTTACCTGTGTTGACCAAATAACAGATGCCCACCAAGTTTTCGTATGTAGCCTCCGTAACAATTTTACAAATACGGTGTGTTAGGTGCTGAGCTGTGAGGGGAGCGTTGGAGCTTGGCCTCTGCTGCCTTTGCCCGAAGAAGCTGAAAGGGAGCCTGTGCGGTGAGTCCTCACAGAAGCCTCGCAAGGCTCTGTGAACCTCAGCTCCAAACAGTGTCTTCTCTGGCAAGACTGTCAGGAGACAGGTCCCAAGGAGGAAGTACTAGGGCTAGGTGCTGGAGGGCTGAGACTGGGGGTCTCAGGGCCCAGTCGTGGGGGAAGCGTTTGCAGAGACCTAGGGCTCAAGCATGAAGGCAGGCCTCCTGGGCAGGTGGGTGGCATCCAGCAGAATAGTCAGTTGGTGGTGCCTCTGTCATTTACCTTTACCTTGGTCTCCTACATGGCTTTTTCATTTCATTTTGGGGAAAGCAAGTTGCAGATGAAGTGCTTTGCCCAGGGAACCACTGAAATAAACATCAGTTTGCACTGGCCCTAATTGGGCAACTGCTCTTTGTCACATGTCTTTAAATGTTTCCTGTCTTCAGATCAGAAGGTGATTCTGAAACAGATGTCTGCAGCTCTTTAATCACAGAAATCGTGGCTGAGCTGTGTTGCCATGTGCCTGAGACACACCGCGCTGCCCACCTCCCAGGGCCCCTTCCTCCTGAGGAGTGAGTCCAGGGCGCCCTGGGTGCTTGGGCCTGGGGGAGGTGTGTTGGGTTGCAGACTTCGCGGAGGAGCTGTCAGATAAGCCCTGACAGTGCGTGTGGCGACAGAGATTCTCACGCGGGATCTGCCGCGTCTGACGCCTGTGACACGGCCGCGGCAGGTGTGCAGGCCGCCGGCCCGGGGCAGACAGGCCCTCAGGACCCGCTCTCCACCCCGCAGGTGGCCCCGCCTGCTCCATGTGCTCTGCAGCATCCCCGTGCAGACCCTCTTCTGCCCCCGAGCTGTCCTGGAGGTGCTGGCTGTGCTCCGGAGGGTCAGCGTCCACTGCCGCCGCGTTTGTGGACAGGTAGCCGTGTGCGTGGAGCTGAGGCGCAGGCAGTGGGAGGACCGAAGCCTGCGCTCACGGCAGAGGCGGAATTACCTGCGTCTGGTGCGCAGGTGCGTGCTGCGTGACCTGGTGGGCGGAGCCCTGGTGCGCAGGTCCAGGGCCTGCTGAGTGGAGTATCGTGGGCGGAGCTCTCCTGGGCGGCTCTCAGCTGACGGGCTTCTGCTCCCACTTCAGAGAATGCTTATTTTCGAGAAAAATTGCAATAAGTGTCACTGCAAATACCACCTGTAAGTTTAGAATATGGGTTCTAGAGACCCAGCGAATTTTTGGATTTTAAAGGTAACAGCAGATTTACCCGGCGGTGCCGGCAGTGTGTATGTAGAATGCGCTGCGTCCTCACGAAGGCACCTTATAAAGGTGATAAATATTTAACACTTACTGAATTTTAACTGATCTTATGTTTTTAGTATGAAGCTTCTGTCTCCGATGCTTTACCTGATTTTATTGCTGATTGCACTGGAATTGATCAACATTCACATGGTTCTTGGGAAGAATGCTTCAGAATACCAGCAGTACCTGAGGTCAGTGTGCACACTTTAGAACACCAGCGGTATCTGGGTCCGTGTGCACACTTCAGAACACCGGCAGTATCTGAGATCACGTGCACACTTCAGAATACCAGCAGTACCTGAGGTCAGTGTGCACACTTCAGAACACCAGCGGCATCTGGGTCCGTGTGCACACTGCAGGAGGTGAAGCTGTGTGTCAGTATTTTGAGTCGTGCTCCCTCCTATCTGACCCTGAACTGCTCTTCTCTGTGGGTTTCAGTGCAAGTCAGTGAGCCTTTAGAGCTGACAGTTCAGAAAGCTGAGTGATCTGCATGTGAATGATTTTGGAATCCCTCCCTCAGGGCCACGGGAACTCTGTCCAGACAGCGATACTGGGAGGAGGCTGTGGGGAGGCTGCACCACCCTCAGCTGCGCGGACTCCCGGAGCCTGGTCCGGCTCTAATCTGTAGACGGTCTGCTGCAGGGCCATGTAGGCACTGTAGGGCAGTGCCCCCCGCCCACTGGATGCCAGCAGCCCCCAGTCGTGACAGCCACAAAGGGCTCAGACGCCCCCAGTGCCCTTTGGGGGCACAGTCACCTCAACTGAAAGCCACAGTCTAGATAGGGGGCTGTGGATATTCATTGTATTCTTTTAACTTCTAAGTGTAAAAATTTCAAAAATTCATAGTTGGAGACAATTTTGGGCTACTTGGGAAACTTTAAGGAGAACTTGGGAAATGTGGATGTGGCCCTTCTCGCCAGTCAGAGGGCGTTCCCTGTGGGCTTCCTGGTGAGTCATCTTCCAGCAGAAGCCTTTCAGCAGCGATGGCTGCTCCCAGCAGCACGTGTCTACTGTGGAGGGGGGTGGCCCCTCTGGCGGGGGGTGAGGCTAGTGGGGTGGAAACAGGAGGCGCAGCCCCCGAGGGTCCAGTGTCTTGAGGGTCTGTTATGTGAGTGTGGTCCAGGCGGCCCCTAAGGTCCCATCAGCAGAGTGTCCTGCGTGGGCCTGGGAGCGGGTGCGCTGTGTGGCGCGTGGACGTCCACCCTGCACACTGACGCTGGCGTCCTCGCCTTCATCCAGGTAGCGTTCTCTCGTTTCCATGTTGTGTGTACTTCCTTTTCTGGAATCTTCAGGTGAAAATTACCTAGAGTACTTCAGTTGTGATTCCAGAATGAAGGGGATACAGTAAATCCTTGTTGCATTTACAGTGGGATAGATAAATTACTTTCTTTGTTTGAAACAGGTTCTTAAAGTGCATCTTGCAGTACACAGAGAACCTTGCAGCTTGCACCAGGCAAGACAGGAACAAGTGGGACGACGCTGTCCGTCTCACACACACGGCCTTGTTGAAGATTTGGACTTTTATTGAGAAGAAACAGATGTTAATGCATTTAGCCGAGAAATCCACCATTAAAGTTGTCTGATAAGTCAGGATGCCTCGGGCTCTATCAGAAACCCGACTGACTGTGTGAACTTCATAGCCTGTGAATCGAAGACCCAAGGGCAGGGTGTGTTTCCAAGGGCAGGTGGTTTCGGGACCCTGCTCCAGTAGGGCCCCAGGCTTCCTGCCCTGCAGTTCTCCAGTCGCCTTCCGGCTGCTGGTGTGAGCCTCAGGTGGATCCCTGGGAAGCAGTGGCCGCAGCAGTTTGGGGCCTTGTCTCCCGACTGTGTCCTACGCAGAGGAGAGTCTTCTCACTCAGCCGTCACCCAGGTGTGGGTGGCCACATCTTACTGGCCATAGTGCTAATCTTGAAACGACGGCTGTGACCAGGACCCTGCCCTGCACTCATGGGTCAGGCTGGGTGGACATCCACCCCTGGACCAGCCACTGGAGCACGGCGGGAGGCCTTGGGCCAGTCACCCCGTCCTTGGAGCAGAGGGTGAGGTGGATGGGATGCAGAACTCGCTGGAGAGAGGTGGGGAGGAACAGCTCCTGGAAGGCCCTGGGCAGCAAGCCTGCCGGTCAGCATGTCCCCGGGGTCCAGGCCTGGCAGGTTTAGCACAGCCCCTGGGAGGACAGAGTGAGACGGGCTGCAGACCCCCCAGGTCAGGCTCGCGGGAGGCCCTGGGCAGCCACTCTGGGAAGCTCCTCGTCCACAGCAGCAAGGCGGGAGGGCCTCCAGGAGCCCCTGCAGGGCTGCCCTGAAGCCCGAGTCTGTGTCCCCTTGGCTGTGCCCCTTCCCTGCTGGCCGCACAGCCTCCTCCTGGCCTTGCTGGCGAGTCGGCCTCCCAGGAAGGGCGGCCTGCCACGTGCTCTGGCTTCTCTGCCATCAGAGGTCGGTGGGGAGGCTGCTGTGGGGCGGGTGGGGCCACGTGACCAGACTTTCCTGGTCCAGCTGTCGCTTCTCCAGTTCAGCAGTGGCCACCCCCTTGTAACTGAACTTACAGGATAAAGACGGGGTAAAGACGTGGGTAAAGACGGGGACACCTCCTGCTTCTGTCTACTGTGACGCAAGACCCCCCACGTCATTGCCCCCCTCAGAGGAGGTCCTGTGGTCGGTCACAGCCTCCAGGCTGGACTCAAAATTATGATTTAGAGAATAACCGCTCGTAACCCCGCTGGTGTTGGCGCTGGAATGGGGCTGGTGGGGAGGGAAGAAGCGGCCGAGCTGCGTGGTGACCACGGGACCCGAGGGCCGGGCCCCTGGTCTGAGGAGCCCTTCCTCTCTCATCGCTGCCTCCTCCCTCCGCTGCTCACCTCTGGTCGCTGGTCCTCACCTGGTAGGTCGACCCAAACCTCACTCCTCAAAGAGCTTTCCCGCTAGGAATCTGGTAACTGTCGTTGTCCATTGCCTTTTACCCCTGGAGATGGGGATGCTGGGAGCTTTCCCAGGGCCCCAGCCTGGGCCACAGCTGTCCCCAGGAACATGGGGAGCAGGCCCCCCAAGTCACAGCCCTTTGTCCTTTGCGTCCCTGGCAAGGCTGCCCTGAGCCTGTCTGTGGCAGCGTTTTCTTGAGAACAGAAGCGTCCAGGCCAGTGGGCTCCCAGTGCACCGCCCCCACCCATGGTTCCAGTGGGGCCGGGGGCTGCTCCCCGCATCTGCCGCCGTGACTGTGTACTCTCAGCACGGACACAGCCGTGGGCACTGCCCTCCCTGCTGCATCCTCCGGGGGCTGCCGCCCTCCTTGCTGAGCACCGGTGGCTGATGTGACGGGGTGGGGGGTTCCCTGCATCACCAGATGCCAGGGGCGGGCCCTCCCTCCTCACGCCCCTGCACCCCTCTGACCCCCTCGTGTTGACCCCTAGGCTCATTCCCCTGGGCCCCTGACCGCTGACCTCCCTGACCCAGCGCGCTCTTCCCGTGGGTCTCCCCTCACTGCGTGGTCCTTCCTGGCACTTGACCCGGAGCAGTCCCTGCCCCCGCTGTCCTGGGGCCGCCGTGTAGCTGGGCACTGCGGCTTTGCCCTGCAGGTGATGTCCACAGCTTGCAGAAATCACAGAACTCTTCACGCTTTGGGCAGCCATCACGGTAGGTACACAGGTAGGTACATGCGAGGAGGAGTGAGCTTGTCACTGTGACCCCCACCGTGGAGCAAGCGGAGCCGGCTGCTGCGCGGTGGGGGTGTCAGCAGGTGGAGAGGGGGTACTCGAGGGGGGCTGCCTGATGCTCAAAGGTTCAGACGCATCTGCAACTGGCTCCGTCAGGAGGAAACTCAGAGCCCTGGGCAGAGGCAGGGTCCTGGTCTGTGCAGGGTCCCCAGGTCCTAGGGTGGGGGGCTCCTGGTCTGTGTGGGGTCCCCAGGTGCTGGGGGGTCTGGTCTGTGCCAGGTCCCCAGGTTCTGGAGGAGGGGGTTCTTGGATGAGGAGGGTCCTGGTCTGTGCGGGGTCCCCATGTCCTGGGGGGAGGGGTCCTGGTCTGTGCAGGGTTCCCAGGTCCTGGGGTGGGGAGTGTCCTGGTCTGTGTGGGGTCCGAGAGCAGCAGGGAGCTGGCTCTCACAAGGAGAGGAACTGCCAGGCTTTGTCCGGGAGCCTCGGTCTGTGCTGTGGGCCTGTGTGTGGCTCCCGTGTCGATGCGGATGCCTGTCCACCAGGCCTGGTGGCCCAGACCACAGGGTGAGAGCTGCCTTCACGTCCACCTGCAGGTCTTACTCTGGGTCTCCTGTGAAAGCGGCCATTTGGCTGGGAAACTGGTTAGCGGCCACTCGGCAGGCGCCAGTCCTGTAGACATTGCTCCCAAGACGCAGAGGCCCCTGGGCGTCTCTGCTGCCTTGGTGGCAAGTGAGGTGCCCACCTGTCCGTCCCCCGAAGTGCGTCCAGGCCTGCTTGGTGCTGGGTTTACGCTGCAGCCTGTGGCTGTCCACACTCCGTCAGGCCGTCTCGGCCGCCGTGTTTGCTGCCCGTGTCACACATCGACGGGGCCGCGGGTTCCAGGCTCTGCTGACCCCTGGAGACTTGGCAGAGCCCTCACGAGGCCGCGGAGATGGAACCAGAACGCTGCTGTGGGCTCGGCCGCGGGCGTGCGGCGGGGTGCCCGCCCGGGGGTGCTGACCGGAGGCCGGGGCTGTGGCGATCTGTCCCGCAGCGGCGTCGCGGTCGGGGTCGCGTCTGATTACGTGAGCCCCCGTCCGCGCTTCCCTGCAGCGACCCCTCTGCTCCGCCGGCCACAGGCTGCGGGCCGCGTGACCCCCGGTGGCTCTCAGCGCGCTACCGGCTTCAGGGTCGTGGGGAGAGCTCATTGTGCCTGCTTCTGCTCTGCCCTTCCCGCCACGGCCGGGGGCCGGGGGACCCACCGTCCTTCACGGCGAGGTCCGGGTCTGAGCTGGGGCTGGGGCCACAGGAGGGTCGGGGCGCTCTGCTGCCTGTCTGCTCACAGCCAGCCCCCAGCCCTTCCGCAGATCGACGACGGCGGCCTCAGCGGCGGCCCTGCCTGCCTGTCTAAGGGGCGCTGGGACGAGGTAGCCCAGAGGCCTCGGCTGCATCTCTCTGACGGGCTCTGCCTGCAGCCGGCACAGGACCAGGCGGGCGAGCAGGCCCAGAGAGATGCCCCTGACGTTGGGCGTCAGCATCGCTTCCCAGAGCAGACCAGCCGCTCCTGTCTCGGGGCTTCCTCGTGGGCTGATGGGGATTCTGACGCCAGTGCACTTCCTCCGTGGCCTGCTTTCTCTCCCTGATTCAGCTTCTCACACACTGTCCCCTGACTCAAAGTTTCTTTTATTTTATTAAACCAAGTAATTTCTCCCATTTGAACTGTTCCAGGAGGTCTCATTTCTGACAACCTAGAAAGTGAAAGTGTTAGTCACTCAGTCGTGCCCGACTCTGCAACCCCATGGACTGTAGCCCACCAGGCTCCTCTGTCCATGGGATTCTCCAGTCAAGAGTACTGGAGTGGCTGGCCATTTCCTTCTCTGGGGATCTTCCTGACCCAGGAATCAAACCCAGGTCTCCTGCATTACAGGCAGATTCCCCGGGGAGCCACCAGGGGAGCCACCAGGGAAGCCCCTGTCACCCTAGACGTCTGACCAGATGGCTTCCCTTTAGGGACGTGCTGTGGACCCAGGAGGTGAGCAGCCCCGCACGAGAGGCAGAGGGTATAGTGGGCTCTGCTCTGAATTACAGGCTGTTTTTCTCTTGCTTTTACACTGATGGTTCCCAGACCCTGGTCCCCTGGACTGCTCAGCACCAGCACCACACGGGCCATGTCAACTCACCAAAACCCTCCTCAGATGTCCAACCCCAGCCTCTCAGAGTCTGTCTTCCAACTGTCCCCCTGAGATGGTCTCCTGTCCTGCCCGCAACCCTCACGTGTCCCGCCTGGCCTTCCAGGTGGGCTGAGTTCCCGCGGGAGAGT
The DNA here is from genome assembly GCF_002263795.3 of Bos taurus. Lineage (NCBI taxonomy): Eukaryota > Metazoa > Chordata > Mammalia > Artiodactyla > Bovidae > Bos > Bos taurus. The sequence continues at coordinate 103,581,515 of NC_037336.1, forward strand.
GTGACCAGACGCCCACCTCCAGGGGGTGCTGTCGCGTGTCCCAGGACCCTAGCCTGGGCCTCCCGCAGGGATCAGCATGGGTCCTGGGTGTCACCGTGTCTGCAGGCCTTTCCCGCAGGTCCTGTGCAGCGGAGGGCAGCCACACGACACCCACGACGAGCGCTGTGCTGGCTGGGGGGCTGGGCACTGGGCACGTGGCTGCTGCCCTCTGGCCGGCCCTTGGGAGGCCGCATTGCTCCTGCCTGAGGCTGGGCTGGGCACCGTCCACGGAATCCACCCCTCCCTGCAGCCTGTGTCCTGCCGACCACCTGCTCCTGGAGGGAAGACCCTGCCTCTGTCGGATGCATCCCTGCGTCCCCCCTCCCCGGGCGGCAGGCACAGCCAAGGGGGCGAAGGGCGAAGACCTCAGACGAGGTCCCGTGTGGGCTCTGACCCTAGAGCAGGAGGAGGGGGCCAGCCAGTCCACAGTCCGCAGGCAGGAGTCGCGGTGAAGCTGGGGCTGGCTCTGAGGGGCCGTGGTGTGACACCGTCTGCCACTGCTGACAAGCAGCCAGATGCTCCAGATGCCTGGGGTTTGCGCCAGGCTCCCTGGATTCTCTACATCCTCTGCCGGCCCAGTACCTCCAGCCGACGGAATTGCTGGGGAAAGGAAGGAGGTGAAGGTTGGCTAGATCTGGTACCCACGCAAGGCAGCAAGCTCTCTGAGCTGTTACAGAGTGAGGTCGGGAGGGAGCAGCTGGTGCTGCGCGGAGGCCCCAGGCTCCATGTGGACATGCCCAGACTAGAGCCTGGCTCCGTCTATCACTCACGGGCCCTTCGCCCTGAGCTTTCTCCAGGGAGGCGTGTGGAAAGGAGCACCCCTCCCGGTTAGGGTGCTGTGATGAGCATGTGCGGGGCACGCCAGCCCCTCCTGACCGGGGCGGCCGTCTGTCAGTCCTGCCGGCCTTCCGCGAGGCCCGGAGGAAGGACGGTGCGGAGACTCGGAGGCAGTCATGCCCCGCGCCCCCACCCCATCCCCACCCCCAGAGTCTCTGCAGACGTTTCTGTGCACGAGGTGGACGGGACACAGCTGCCGCCTCCTAAGTCCTCGTCCTCCTGCTGAGCTAAGAATAGCCCTGCCTGGGCCTGGGCGGTGCCCTCTGAACTATGTGCCAACAGAGCCAGAGCCGACTGCAAGCAGGCCCTGCCTGTGCCGGCCATCAGCGTGCAGACGCGGGGTAGAGGGGGTCAGTGGGGACGCGGGGTGGGGGCGTCGATGGGGACACTTTCCCAGGGATTCCATGGGGAATCTGCTCCTGTGAATAAACATTGGGTTTCCCAGATCAGAGATGCTCTGATCTCGGTTAACGCTGTTGGTGACTTGCTGGGCCTGTTTCGTGGGGTTGTGCTTCCTCTGTAGGGACACGGGGTGGCGCTCTTTAGCAAAGCCAGGCTGAGGCGACTGCGGGAGGCAGCGAAAGCCTCCCGGAGGGAAGGGGCCGGCGTCTTTGATCCAGCAGGACCTGCCCCGTTCTCTCCTCCCGCCTTGCCTGCAGTGGGCAGAGCTTGGCTTCCCTGGAGGGTAAAGAGCGGCATGCCAGCTTGTCAGCAAGTATGGCGGGGCCAGTCCCCGGCCGTGAGTTTCCATCAGCCAGCCATGTCCCAGTGGAGACAGGAACTCCATCCCTAGGAGGGCAGCCCGGCAGGCTGATCCGTGAGGCTGAGAGCAGACTGCCCCGGAGAAGCTCTTTGTGTGCAGACGGGTTGACTTCCTACAGAGGACAGCGTTCAGGATTTACTGTGGGAGAGGTCTCCTAGTTCAGTTCAGTTCAGTTGCTCAGTCGTGTCCGACTCTTTGCCACCTCACGAATTGCAGCACGCCAGGCCTCCCTGTCCATCACCAACTCCCAGAGTTCACCCAAACTCGTGTCCATTGAGTCGGTGATACCATCCAGCCATTTCATCCTCTGACGTCCCCTTCTCCTCTTGCCCCCAATCCCTCCCAGCATCAGAGTCTTTTCCAATGAGTCAACTCTTCGCATGAGGTGGCCAAAGTATTGCAGTTTCAGCTTTAGCATCAGTCCTTCTAAAGAATACCCAGGACTGATCTCCTTTAGAATGGACTGGTTGGATCTCCTTGCAGTCCAAGGGACTCTCAAGAGTCTTCTCCAACACCACAGTTCAAAAGCATCAATTCTTCGGTGCTCAGCTTTCTTCACAGTCCAACTCTCACATCCATACATGACCACTGGAAAACCCATAGCCTTTAACTAGACAGACCTTTGTTGGCAAAGTAATGTCTCTGCTTTTGAATATGCTATCTAGGTTGGTCATAACTTTCCTTCCAAGGAGTAAGCGTCTTTTAATTTCATGGCTGCAGTCACCATCTGCAGTGATTTGGGAGCCCCCCAAAATAAAGTCTGACACTGTCTGCACTGTTTCCCCATCTATTTCCCATGAAGTGATGGGACCAGATGCCATGATCTTCGTTTTCTGAATGTTGAGCTTTAAGCCAACTTTTTCACTCTCCTCTTTCACTTTCATCAAGAGGCTTTTGAGTTCCTCTTCACTTTCTGCCATAAGGGTGGTGTCATCTGCATATCTGAGGTTATTGATATTTCTCCCGGCAATCTTGATTCCAGCTTGTGCTTCTTCCAGCCCAGCGTTTCTCATGATGTACTCTGCATCTAAGTTAAATAAGCAGGGTGACAATATACAGCCTTGATGTACTCCTTTTCCTATTTGGAACCAGTCTGTTGTTCCATGTCCAGTTCTAACTGTTGCTTCCTGACCTGCATACAGGTTTCTCAAGAGGCAGGTCAGGTGGTCTGGTATTCCCATCTCTTGAATTTTCCACAGTTTATTGTGATCCACACAGTCAAAGGCTTTGGCATAATCAATAAAGCAGAAATAGATGTTTTTCTGGAACTCTTGCTTTTTCCATGATCCAGCGGATGTTGGCAATTTGATCTCAGGTTCCTCTGCCTTTTCTAAAACCGGCTTGAACATCAGGAAGTTCATGGTTCACGTATTGCTGAAGCCTGGCTTGGAGAATTTTGAGCATTACTTTACTAGCGTGTGAGATGACTGCAATTGTGCGGTAGTTTGAGCATTCTATGGCATTGCCTTTCTTTGGGATTGGAATGAAAACTGACCTTTTCCAGTCCTGTGCCCACTGCTGAGTTTTCCAAATGTGCTGGCATATTGAGTGCAGCACTTTCACAGCATCATCTTTCAGGATTTGAAATAGCTCAACTGGAATTCCATCACCTCCACTAGCTTTGTTCGTAGTGATGCTTTCTAGGCCCACTTGACTTCACATTCCAGGATGTCTGGCTCTAGGTGAGTGATCACACCATCGTGATTATCTTGGTCATGAAGATCTTTTTTGTACAGTTCTTCTGTGTATTCTTGCCACCTCTTCTGAATATCTTCTGCTTCTGTTAGGTCCACACCATTTCTGTTCTTTATCGAGCCCATCTTTGAGGTGCAGAGACCAACTCCCACATGGCGTTGTGGGGTGGCTGGGCTGCCGAGAGAAGCCTGCAGGGTTGCAGGCCTCCCGAGAGCATGACCACAGCCAGTTTACAGCCCCACTAAGTGATTCCAGCCAAACTGCATCTCTGGGCTGTTGCAGCACCCCAGTGTTAGAGTCAAGCTTCACCTCCAAGGAACAAATGTTTCCAGGGCCCCAGGACCCGGGAATGGGGCACCAGAGTGAGTTAATTAGGGACCCTTTACCATCGATTCAAGATCAGATTTGAAATCTTTCCCAAGAGCCTGGATGAAGCAGAAAGTTCTGGCGTGTCATTGGATTCCTTTAAAAGAAGAGTGGTTTGGATTATGTTCGTAAAAGCTGCCCTTGCATGGGCCTGATGCATGGATTGCAACCGGGCGGTGCAGCACAGGTGTCAGCACCGGGGCGGTGTTCCTTCCAGGGCGCCTCGTGGTCCTCGCGCGTCCACGCCCACGCCCTCCCCTCCCCCGCGTGGGACTGCCCCTTCAGGACTGAGGAGTCCTGGGGGAGCTGTCTCCTCGGGCGGAGGGAGTGTCTCAGTGGGGCTGGTCCTTCCCCACAGGGTGTGTGGCCAGCGTGGGCTTGGTCGCACCCCGGTCAGTGTGGCCCTGAGATGTGGCCTCTCCTCTCCATCAGACAGTAACCCCGTTTCTACAGGGCTTCACAGGTGGATTATCTCGAACAAATTCCCCCAACAGCCCTGTGAAGGCGCAGTTCCGCTGCTTTACAGGTACAGAGGATGCACCCGGAGGGCCCGGTTCTTACTGGGTCAGATTCCTGTGTTTCTGTTCATTTCTTTGTCTTCTTCCTTGTTCAGTTCAGTCGCTCATTCATGTCTGACTCTTTGCAACCCCATGGACTGCCACACGCAAGACCTCCCTGTCCATCACCAACTCTCGGAGCTTGCTCAAACTCATGTCCATTGAGTCAGTGATGCCATCCAACCATCCCATCCTCTGTCCTCCCCTTCTCCTCCTGCCTTCAGTCTTTCCCAGCGTCAGGGTCTTTTCAAATGAATCAGCTCTTCGCATCAGGTGGCCAAAGTACTGGAGCTTCAGCTTCAGCATGAGTCCTTCCAATGAATATTCAGGGTTGATCTCCTTTAGGATGGACTGGGTGGATCTCCTTGCAGTTCAAGGGACTCTCAAGAGTCTTCTCCAACACCACAGTTCAAAAGCATCAATTTTTCCGTGCTCAGCTTTATTTATGGTCCAACTCTCACATCCATACATGACCACTGGAAAAATCATAGCTTTGACTAGAGGAACCTTTGTCAGCAAAGTAATATCTCTGCTTTTTAATATGATGTCTGGGTTTGTTATAGCTTTTTTTCCAAGGAGCAAGCATCTTTTAATTTCATGGCTTCAGTCACCTTCTGTAGTGATTTTGGAGCCCAGGAAAATAAAGTCTGTCACTGTTTCCATTGTTTCCCCATCTATTTACCATGAAGCGATGGGACCGGATGCCATGATCTTAGTTTTCTGAATGTTGAGTCAATTTTTTCACTCTCTTCTTTCACTTTCACTTTCTTTCTTCGCCTTCTGCCATTAGGGTGGTATCATCTTCTCCTGGCAACCTTGATTCCAGCTTGTGCTTCATCCAGTCTGGCATTTCGCATGATGTACTCTGCATGTAAGTTAAATAAGCAGGGTGACAATATACAGCCTTGACGTACTCCTTTCCCTATTTGGAACCAGTCTGTTGTTCCAAGTCCAGTTCTAACTGTTGCTTCGTGACCTGCATACAGGTTTTTCAGGAGGCAGGTCAGGTGGTCTGGTATTCCCATCTCTTGAAGAGTTTTCCAGAGTTTGTTGTGACCCACACAGTCAAAGGCTTTGGTGTAGTAGATGAAGCAGAAGTAGATGTCTTTCTGGAACTCTCTTGCTGTTTCTCTTCCTTGTAGTAGTTGATAATTCTGATTTCTCTGGCTTAGATGGAAGTGAAAGTTGCTCAGTCGTGTCTGACTCTTTGCAACCCTATGGAATTCTCCAGGCCAGAGTACTGGAGTGGGTAGCCTTTCCCTCCTCCAGGGGATCTTTCCAACCCAAGGATTGAACCCAGGTCTCCCGCATTGCAGGCGGATTCTTTACCAGCTGAGCCACTGGGGAAGCCCAAGAATACTGAAGTGGGTAGCCTATCCCTTCTCCAGGAGACCTGTCCAACCCAGGAATCGAGCCAGAGCCTCCTGCATTGCAGGTGGATTCTTTATGAACTTAGCTATCAGGGAAGCCCCCTAGATGAAAGTTACATACTAAGATGACATAACTAATTAAAAAAATAAGTATTTTATTCCATTATGGGCAAGACATTCTGCCACGGAGACTGAAGAGTCCCAAAAGGCCACAGAGACAAAGGCAGGAAGTGCCTTCCGAAAGACACTGAGTCTGGGGTAAGCAGGGGGCCCTGGGTTTCCTAAGCCCCCGCTGTCTCTCACCTCCACCTGTAGTCTGGGCTGGAGTCATCACATTGGCCCTGGGGACTGCTGGGTGAGGAGAGGGGTGAGGACAGGCCCAGGAAGAATGACAGATGCAACAAAGCAGAGCTGGGAAGGCCGAGGAGGACCAGCTGAGGCAGCGGGGGAGCTGGGGCTCAAAGGAAGACATGACCCAGAAATGTCCCTTGAAGTGGCCTGGGTGCTCCCGCGGCTCTGGCAGTCAAGGTCAGGCGGGTGGGAGGGTGCGGGAGGCAGGAAGCACAGACTGTGTCCCGGGGGTTCAGTGGAGAAGGGGAGGGATTGGCAGGGGCTCTGGGGAGAGCTCTGGGGGACCGCTGCGACTCGGGGCTCAGCGTGTCTGCGGGAGAAGCTGCAGAGTAGGGAAGGGGGTGCTGGAGCAGGTGAGATGGACAGGGGTGCAGAGCCCAGGCAAGGCTCCTGACCTCAGAGGAGAGAGGGAACACGCAGTGCAGAGGGTTCCCGGGAGGAAGAAGCCTGGTGAAACGGGTGCAAAGCCGCTGAGCGCAGCGGACACAGCACGGAGGGAAGGGAGGCAGATCAGAGGGCAGGCTGAGCGTGGGGACGTCTGGGTGGGGCTGGGGGGCCGTGAGGGCTGCGGCCGGCAGAGGATGGCACTGCCGGGAGCCTCGGGGCAAGGACGCCTCGGCGGCACGCACCTCAGGGTGAGCTGGCTCCGTCCTCCCTTCTTCCTCTGGGGAGGGTCGGCCTCGCCTACCTGTAAATGAGGGACCCAAGTCTGAGTCTGACCATCGCATCCGGGCAGGGACTCAGGACAGCTGCTGGGAGCACCTGGGGCAGTGGGAGGCCCGTTTGCTTCGTGCTGTTTGCTACGTCGCAGCAGGAACGCAAGGAGGTGTGAGAGTGGACGCCGGCAGGCCAAACGCGGGGGTGCTGCTGCCTGTGGAGCAGGCTGCTGCGTCCAGATGGCCGCTGCGCGTCCAACCCTGTTGTTGTGCTTGTCACACCCTTGGGGGCCCCTCCTCTCTGCACCCCCACCGGCCGCCCGGGGACCCCTGAGGTCCCACGTGCCCGGCTCTGTCAGCTGAATCCCCAAGGTTCCTCCACCTTCTGCCTGAAGGCCAAGGCCCCAGGACATCTCCACCCTGAGGAGGATGCCCACCTAGCAGGAGGCCCACGCCGGCACCCTGCTGCGTGGTGTTTGTCACCTCCAAGGCCCCCACGTTCTCACAGTCCCTTCACGTGGGTCAGGGGCTCTGTGAACCTGGAGGGTCTGCCGCCCGAGTGACAGCTTTGCTGTGACCACCAGGACGTGCCCCACGGGTCTGAGAGGAAGCAGTCATCTTGTCCCCGCCAGCCCCTGTCTCCTAGGACACTCATGACAGGAGGTCTGTTTCCTTAGGATGTAGTCGGGGCCATGGTTTTCAGACCAACTGGCTGCTGGAGAGGCAGCGTCTCCCTGACTCCCCGCTCACCTGTGACCGCCTTCGGGCCCATGGCATCCTTGGGTCCCAGTGGAGAGAGCAGGTCAAATCTGCAGCTCCTTCTGTGTTGGGGGCTCCAGAGAGAGAAATCGAGTGTGGCCAGGCTATAGGGTGTTAGCCTCCATAGAATCAGCACAAATTTCCTGTGTCTACTCGGTTTGATTGACAGCTCTGATCTCTTCTCTGGTTGATTCCAGGAAAGGATTTTTGCTAATCTAATAGGTTTCCTATTACAATACAGTGGAGCTTCTGTTTATATTTTTTCCCTGACTATCTAGTTAAGGTTTTTGCCCACTTACCTATTGGGTTATAGATCTTGGCCTTTCTTTTTGATTTCTAGACGCTCTTTATATACTGAGGATGTAGCTTGTGACAGGAGGAGAATATATACATGTATACACACACACACACACATTTTCTCATTGTCTTTCTTCTTAATTTGCTGATGGTAGATTTTATGCAGAGGTTTTTATCTTTGTGGAGTTGAATTTATAAATCCTTCTTTTGTTTCATTTGGATTTTCAGTTTTAATTAGAAGAGTCTTTCTTTGACTACAAGATTATATAGGAATTTGCCCATGATTTCTGTTAGTACTTTCAGGATTTTATGTTTAAATATCTGACTCATTTGGAATCAGTTTTGATGTACAGTGTGAGACGTGGGTGTGGCTTTTATCTTTTATTATTCACTTTGTTGGAGAGCCGCCCAGCTGTTCTAAAGCCATTTACCCCCAGTCCCCTTTTCACTACTGATCTGAGATGTCACCATAACTACATACTAATTTACCACATTTTCAGCACAGCAATGGCCTAATAACTAACACAATGTTCTCACCTCTACTTGTTACTTTCTCTATTTGAACTTTACAATCAAATTGTCCAGTCATATTCTCCAATATGCTGTTGGAGAAGAGCAGAGAAATAGCTCCAGAAAAAGTGAAGAGACTGAAATGTAGTATATTAACACACATACATGGAATTTAGAAAGATGGTAACGATGACACTATATGCAAGACAGCAAGAGACACAGACGTAAAGAACAGACTTTCAGACTCTGGGAGAAGGTGAGGGCAGGATGATCTGAGAGAACGGCATTGAGACACGTATGAGCACATGTGAAACAGGTGACCAGTGCGAGTTCAGTGTGTGAAGCGCAGCACTCAGAGCTGGTGCTCTGGGACAACCCAGAGGGATGGAGGGGCAGGGAGGTGAGAGGGGGATTCAGGATGGGGGGACACATGTGCACCCATGGGTGATTCGTGTCAATGTGAGGCAAAAACCACCACGATATTGTAAAGTAATTAGCCTCCAATTAAAATAATTAATTAAAATAAAAAAGAATGAAGAGGCTGAGCCAAAGCGAAAACAGCACCCAACTGTGGCTGTGGCTGGTGATGGAAGTAAAGTCTGACGCTGTGAAGAGCAATATTGCACAGAAGCCTGGAACGTTAGGTCGATGAATCAAGGTGTGGCAAGACCGAACAGCATCATCTTAGGAATCAGTGAACTAAAATGGACAGGAACGGGTGAGTCTAATTCAGATGACCATTATCTCTACACTGTGGGCGAGAATGCCTTAGAAGACATGGAGAAGCCCCCATAGTCAAGGAAAGAATCTGAAATGCAGTACTTGGGTGCAGTCTCAAGTGACAAAATGATCTTCGTTTGTTTCCAAGGCAAACCACTCAGCATCACAGTAATCCAAATCTACGTCCCAACCACTGATCCCCAAGAAGCTGAAGTTGAATGGTTCTATGAAGACCTACAGGACCTTCCAGAACTAATACCAAAAAAGATGTCCTTTTCATCCTAGGGGACTGGAATGCAAAAGTAAGGAGTCAAGAGATACCTGGAGTAACAGGCAAATTTGGTCTTGGAGTACAGAATGAAGCAGGGCAAAGGCTAACAGAGTTTTGCCAAGAGAACATACTGGTCATAGCAAACACCCTCTTCCAACAACGCAAGAGAAGACTCTACACATGGACATCACCAGATGGTCAAAAGCGAAATCAGACTGATTATATTCTTTGTAGCCAAAGATGGAGAAGCTCTATACAGTCAGCAAAAACAAGACCAGGAGCTGACTGTGGCTCAGATCATAATCTCCTTATTGCCAAATTCAGACTTAAATTGAAGAAAGTATGCAAGTATGACCTAAATCAAATCTTTTATGATTATACAGTGGAAGTGAGAAACAGATTCAAGGGATTGGATCTGATAGATAAAGTGCCTGAAGAACTACAGATGGAGGTTCGTAACTGTACAGGAGACAGTGATCAAAACCATCCCTAAGAAAAAGAAATGCAAAAAGGCAAAATGGTTGTCTGAGGAGGACTTACAAATAGCTGAGAAAAGACGAGAAGCAGAAGGCAAAGGAGAAAAGGAAAGATATATCCATCTGAATGCAGAGTTCCAAAGAATAGCAAGGAGAGATAAGAGAGCCTTCCTCAGTGATCAATGCAAAGAAATAGAAGAAAACAATAGAATGGGAAAGACTAGAGATCTCTTCTGGAGAAGGCAGTGGCAACCCACTCCAGTATTCTTGCCTGGAGAATCCCAGGGACAGAGGGGCCTGGTGGGCTGCCATCTACCAGGCAGACAAGAGTCAGACAGAGGTCGCACACAGTTGGGGTCGCACAGAGTCAGACAAGACTGAAGCGACTTAGCAGCAGCAGCAGCAGCAGAGATCTCTTCAAGAAAATTAGAGATACCAAGGGGAACATTTCATGCAAAGATGGGCAAAATAAAGGACAGAAACAGTATGGAACTAACAGAAGCAGAAGATATCAAGAAGAGGTGGCAAGAATACACAGAATAACTACATAAAAAAGATCTTAATGACCCAGATAACCACAATGGTGCGATCACTTACCTAGAGACAAACATCCTGGAGTGCGAAATCAAGTGGGCCTTAGGAAGCATCACTACAAACAAAGCTAATGGAGGTGATGGAATTCCAGTTGAACTCTTTCAAATCCTAAAAGATGATGCTGTAAAAGTGCTGCACTCAATATGCCAGCATATTTGGAAAACAAGCCACAGGACTTGAAAGGTCAGTTTTCATTCCAATCCCAAAGAAAGGCAACGCCAAAGAATGTTCAAACTGCTGCACAATTGCACTCATCTCATACGCTAGTAAAGTAATGCTCAAGATTCTCCAAGCCAGGCTTCCACAGTATGTGAACCAAGAACTTCCAGATGTTCAAGCTGGATTTAGAAAAGGCTGAGGAACCAGAGGTCAAATTGCCAACATCCGTTGGTTCACAGACAAAACGACAGAGCTCCAGCAAAACATCTACTTCTGCTTCATGATTCTGCTAAAATCTTGACTGTGTGGATCACAATAAACTGTGGAAAATTATTCAAGAGATGGGAATACCAGACCACCTGACCTGCCTCCTGAGAAATCTGTATGCAGGTCAGGAAGCAACAGGCAGAACTGGACATGGAACAACAGACTGGTTCCAAATTGGGAAAGGAGTACGTCAAGGCTGTAAATTGTCACCCTGCTTATTTAACTTCTATGCAGAGTACATCATGAGAAATGCCAGGCTGGATAAAACACAAACTGGAATCAAGATTGCCAGTAGAAATTCAATAACCTCAGATATGCCGATGACACCACCCTTAGGCAGAAAGTGATGAGGAACTAAAGCACCTCTTGATGAAAGTGAGAGGAGAGTGAAAAAGCTGCCTTAAAACTCAACATTCAAAAAATTAAAATCATGGCATCTGGTCCCATCACTTCATGGCAAGTAGATGGGGAAGCATTGGAAACAGTGACAGACTTTATTTTCTTCGACTCCAAAATCACTGCAGATGGTGACTGCAGCCATTAAATTAAAAGATGCTTTCCCTTTGGAACACAAGCTATGACCAATCTGGACAGCGTATTCAAAAGCAGAGACATTACTTTGCCAACAAAGGTACGTCTAGTCAAGGCTATGGTTTTTCCAGTGGTCATGTATGGATGTGAGAGTTGGACTGTGAAGAAAGCTGAGTGTCGAAGAATGGATGCTTTTGAACTGTGTTGTTGGAGAAGACTCTTGAGAGTCCCTTGGACTGCAAGGAGATCCAACCAGTCCATCCTAAGGGAGATCAGTCCTGGGTGTTCATTGGAAGGACTGATGCTGTAGCTGAAACTCCAATACTTTAGCCACCTGATGAGAAGAACTGAGTCCTTAGAAAAGGCCCTGATGCTGGGAAAGATTGAAGGCAGGAGGAGAGGGGGCTGACAGAAGAGGAGATGGCTGGATGGCATCACCAACCCAATGCACATGAGTTTGAGCAAGCTCCGAGAGTTGGTGATGGACAGGGAGGCCTAGGGTGCTGCAGTCCATGGGGTTGCAAAGATTTGGACACAACCGGAGTGAACTGAACTGAGTCAGCTTCTCATGATAAAAAATTCAAAATCAAATATTCAGAGAAACCTGAATCCATCCTTATTTTTGTGGCTAGTGCATTAATTTATAGAAGAGGTGTGGAGGCTGCAGCCTGTGTTGCCTAGTCCTCCTGGGAGGACGATGGAGCCTCTCCACTTGTCATGTTTTCCTGTATGAATTCTTGAGGGCTTCTTTTAAAAGGGTTAAATTTAAAAGGGTTTCTCATTTCTTAACTTCTTAGGTTTATTCTGAGAAACTTTGTCTTTGGATAATTAAATGGGAGGTTAACTTCTTTCATTGTATCTTTTAAAGCTATTAACTTTTCTCTTTTAATTTTATACTGTGATATCTTATTAATTGTTCTTTTTTTTTTTTTTGAGTTTGCTAAGTCGCTTCAGTCATGTCCGACTCTGTGCAACCCCATAGACGGCAGCCCACCAGGCTCCCCTGTCCCTGGGATTCTCCAGGCAAGAACACTGGAGTGGGTTTCCATTTCCTTCTCCAATGCATGAAGGTGAAAAGTGAAAGTGAAGTCGCTCAGTCCTGTCCAACTCTGAGCAACCCCATGGACTGCAGCCCAGCAGGACCCTCCATCCATGGGATTTTCCAGGCAAGAGTACTGGAGTGGGGTGCCATTGCCTTCTCCGTTTTTGAGTTTGGTTGGTCATTATTTTCTCCTTTTTTGAAAAACAAGTATGTCCCACAGTGTTTCACGTAAGCTGAAGGCCGTGAATATGAAGCTTGCATTTGCAGCGTCTGGAATCCAGGGGAGGTGAGTTAGACAGAAGTGATAGTGATTCCAATCAGGCAGATAACATCATTGCAAGTTGGTCTGCAGTATTTAAGTTTCTTTTTTTCTTAATGATCAGAGGTCCCATGTTGTCTCTTTATCATTATCATTATTTTCTCTTCATAATGTCTTTGGGCTGAGATAGATGTATTTTGCCATGTTAAGAAAATATTTACTACCTCAGCCCTTACCTGCCTCAGCCCTAATAAAATCCTATTTTGTTAAAGTTTTTAATACCAAGTTTTATCAAATACTGTTTCAGCTTCACTGAAGATGACTACTATTTTTTTAAAATCTCTGTATCTGTTAAGAGGTAAAGCAAATACCTACTTTTGAAACCCGCTTTTCAAAAGATTTTGAATTTTATTTTGATATGTAATTAGTTTGGTTGAGTTCTGTAGCATTTTTATTGAGAACCCAATTTTCCATAAGGACAGTGTTTTTTCAAGCATTTGAAGTTCAATGGCATCTTGAATTCATTTAACAAAGCCTCATGGCAAAAAAAAACAGAGATGTGCAGACATGCCATTATTTAAAAGTGGACATTTGTTCTCTGAGTTTGAAAAAAGATAGATATATATTTTAATGAAGGAAGTGACATGCAGTATGCTCGTCGTAAACAAAGCAAGCCTCTTAAACAAAGTGACAATGCACAGAGGTTGCTATGTGGGAAGCGAGAAGATTGGATAAACACTGTCAATAAATTTAAGTAGACGGGATGCATACTTTTAAAACCCTTTTTAAAAATGACCTAAGAAATAGCTAGAAAACAAATGTAGGAAGCCTAAGTTCACAGATGCCTACTGTCAGACAACCTGCCTGCTGCCCGTCTCCATGGCAACAGCAGAGCGAGGGACCGGAGACCGAGCAGCCGCCACAGTAAGTCCATTGATCCCTGAACACCTTCATTTCCTAAGCTTGCTTGCTGCCTTTCAGTTCTGCAGAATCACATTACGATTTTGTGGTCACTGGAAACCAAGGGGAGAAGAGTCCTGCCTCTTAGGATGGAGCAGGCACTCGCCACTAAGGGGAGCCATCTTGCTTTTGACAAAGTACCTTCCCCTGGGACCTGGGTTGGGTGCGGGGAGCCCGAGCCCCGGGTCTGGACGCACGGACTTCCAGTACTGCACTCAGGACTCGGTTTTTGACATTTCGTGCGCCATGGAGGTGGTGTGAACGGGCTACAGACACTGACGTCTAGGTTATTTTTTTGTTTCCTGTGCAGTGCAGTGAAGCTGGCAAAAACACATCACCTCGAGGTGGGGGCGGTGGGAGAGCATCCGCCAGTCGAGAGCTGCTGATCTGATGGCATTTCCTCCCCCGAAACTCCTCCGCAAACAGCTGGGCAAGATTGCATCGCCTCTCCGTCAGTCGTAAGGGTGGATCTGACGAGGCTGCAAGCGCGGGTGGGTGGAGCCCAGCACCTGTGTGCCATCCCGTCCGAGACTCCTGAAACATTTTATTTAAACTCAACAGTGCTTTCTTACGAGGATGTGAGCTTTAAAGCTTCAGTGCTGCCATTTTTCCAAAGGGGCGAAGCACTGCTGACGATGGCAGAGCTGGCCCCACGGCGGGGGCTGAACCAGGGTTTCTCCAGGCACAGTCTGTGTTACCGCCTCCAACCTGCGCGGGGTAGGAGCCGCACAAGAGAACGACCAGAACCAGAGGCACCGGGCAGGACCCACTCAGAACAGGCCACCAGCCAGATGGACCTCGGTCCGCTGAAGCGTGTTGTACAGAGGGGCCTGGGCGCTGGGTGGACTGCGGGGAGGGGGCGATCTGGGGCTGAGGGCTGAGCAGAGCAGACTGGCCTCCTCCATGTTGTAAAGGCTGCTTCACGATGAGGCCGCTGCGAACGCGGGCGCAGCCTGTGTGAATCTGCTGACTACGTGTGACCAGCTGCTGTCTGTGTGCTCAGCTCTGCCCAGGGCTCCTGTGCTTGGGAAGCCTCTCCTTCCATCAGGAGGAGCCACCGTCCACGTGCAGAACAACACGGCCCAGCCCTGCGCCCAGGCAGCGCTGGGGGCCCGTGCGCTCTGGACAGAGGGACTGGTGAGAGGTGTGCTTTTATGTGTGACGGGGCCTCAGATGAGCAGGAAGGCTTATTTCGTCAGCTGGGTCCACCCTGTGGACTCCGCTTCCAGGGTCACAATGTAAAATCTCCGTCAAAAAGCTAAATCCTTCCTTGGCCTGGATTCCTTTATGATAATCCCAACCAGAGCATTCACATGGAGAGGAGCCCCTCGTTAGTCAGATGTACCTCCCCTTGCAAGCTCCCTAGCGAGGGCCAAGACATTATGCAAAGAGAGTGTTATTTATTTATCTTTCCCAGAAAACAGAGAACACACTGCACACACACTTGCCGTTCAGTTTGGCAGAGGCTGAGACAAGGTGGTGACATGTTCCTGTATCAGGAAGGAGTGTGAAAACATTCGTGCAAATTAGAAGCTCCTGACAGAGATGCCCAACCAGGGGGTCCTGCTGACTCGAGTCACTGCAGTCCCCCAGGGATGCCATCACGGGTCGGGGAGGGGCCATGGGGGAGCGGGGCAGGTCCTCAGACAGCCGGCTCTCCCTTCAGCCCGCTGCCCAGCTCAGCAAAGGAATGTTTGAGCAAGATAACATGCTCCCAACAGCCCAAATAAAGTGCTACCGAGAACAGGTGGGCCTGTTTGAAAGGTAAATGATCCCCAAAGCAACAATCAGGCCAAGGATCTGACTCTGTGATTTGGTTAATGTTTTCTCTCCTAGGCTTGCCCACGGGGGAGGGGGCCACAGGATGAGCGCCCAGTGGATGGCCTCCTGTGCTGGGTCCCTCTTTCACCTGCAGACCCAGCGGGGACGGCCTCTGATTTCACACCATCAGTCTGTGCTGTGGGCCTCGCTTCAGCCCTTCCCTGCCTCAGCCCTTACTGCCTCAGCCCTTCCCTGCCTCAGCCCTTCCCTGCCTCAGCCCTTACCACCTCTGCCCTTCCCTGCCTCAGCTTCCAGAGCAAGATCTGTGCTCACAGGCCAGAAAAGGGCACCACCAACCCCCCACCCCTACCTCTTGCTCCCTCCCCCCTCACAGCCCCTCTCACCCCCCCTTACCCCCTCACCCCTTCACCCCCTCCTCCCCACCAGTGACGCCTGAGTCCTGACGCTGACTTGGGCTCCTCTGCTTGGCACTTAATCCATTTTCCCTCCAGCTCCTGGCGACAGTGGCTCCTGCCAGGACCGCTGGCAGCAGCTCTGGCAGTGGGATATGCATCCAGCTGGTGGCCTGGGCCTCTGTGTTCACGTTCGCAGCAGCCTCAGTGCCAGGAGAGTGGTCCCTTGCATCCCGCAGGAACAGGGGTCTTCTCATGGCTTCCTCCCCACTTTCAGGACTGAAACTCTGCTTATCCGGCTCCATGTCTTTATCTCTGGTGAGACCAACAGAGAAACAAAAGTAAGCCCCTTGGGCTTTGGGGGGCAGCAAACAGTGTGAATAGGAGACCCTGCTGGGTGTCCTGGGGCGGGACACCAGTGTCAACGAGGAATGGCCCCGTGGCCAGGACAAGGACTGGGTCCTGGGGCTGGCTCCTCCATCCCGGAGAGCCTTTCCACAAAGGGCCCTGGGCCCAGGTTCTCGGCTCAACTTGTCCGCAGGGTTGCTGCTCACAGGCCGGCGTCCAGAGCATCCACCGGGCACGCACAGGGTGAGCAACTGGCCCCCGCCCACCGACTGTGGCATGAAGCTCTCAGACAGAAAAGCCATTGTCACAGGCCCCGTGGGGGGCGTCGCCCTGGCTTGGGGAGACTCTGGGCCAATTTCACCTTTACAAACACAAATGATCTCAAGCCAGTGGCCAGAGCCCTCAAAAGAGATTGTCTCCCTGCTCTCAAAGGGGCCCCCCTCGAGGCCGTAAGCCCTTCACTTCCTGAGCAGCTTCTCAGTGACAGCCTGCCGTCCCCTGTAGGACACTTCCTGTGCTTCCTGCTCGGCTGTCCGAGGAGGGACATGGGCCGCTGACCACACCTTGAGGGTGGCCATGGCCTGGGGACCCTGGGCTGGAGCTCGGCCTGAGAACGCTGGCCGGGCCGCAGGAACCCTAAGATGTGCTGGGATGCCCGCGCTTCTGCCGGTAGAATTCTAAACTCCGCGTGAGCCACGGTCACTGGAGTCACGGCCTTCAGTTAAGCGCCATCCACGCTCCCGAGGAACCGGGCAGACCCTCCCTGGGTCCTGCCCCTGCCAGCTTGCTGTTGTCAGCGATGACCCGTCACCACCTGCAGCTGGAGCTGCCTGGCCCCGTCCGGCCATCGCCCACTGCCCGTCACAGCCCATCTCCCTCCCGTGGCTGCCCTGCAGGGCGTGTGGGACGTTCCCACGCGGCTCCTGCAGCTCTGGGCCCACTGTCCCCGGGACACAGCACGGCGGCTGCAGGAGGGGACGGTCCTCAGCGGAGGAGCTGAGCCCATGTCCGCCCTAGTGATCCACCCCGGGTGGACTCCGTGGGGGTGCACAGCCCCGGTGGGCATCAGTGCTGCACAGGGCAGGCTTGGCCGCGGGTGGGACTGCCATGCTCAGGGGCTTGTCCCTCCCTCAGGCGCTGTGGCTCCCGTGGCCACGGGCAACCAGGGACCCAGGCTGCGGTCTCACGCCCCACCCTCCTCTGGGACAGGGGCCGGGTCAGCGAGTGAGGCAGCCTCGTCCTAGCTACCCTCTGCTGGCAGCGGGGAGGCGGATGGCCGCTCTGGAACCTTCCAAGGCATAGGTGGGTTTGCTAGCTGGCCCGGGACAGGGACGGGGTAGGGGGCAGAGGGCAGGCCTGCTCTCCCTGCCCGGAGGTGGCACGTCCTCTCCTTCACGTCCCTGCCCCTCCCAGGTCAGGGGGCAGGGGCCAGAGCTCCCTGGGAAACCCGCTCAGGGACATGCTGCCCACAGAGCAGGTGTGTGAGGGGGTGACTGCCAGCTGACTCCACCCCTGGATCCTGGCCTCAGTTTTTGGTGAGGAATCAAATTTTCCTTCCTTTTAAGAATGTGAGAGTTGGACCATAAAGAAATCTGAGCACTGAACAATTGATTAAAGCTGTGGTGTTGGGGAAGACTCTTGAGAGTCCCTTGGACTGCGAGGAGATCAAACAAGTCAATCCTAAAGGAAATCAACCCTGAATATTCATTGGAAGGACTGATGCTGAAGCTGAAGCTCCAATACTTCGGCCACCTGATGTGAAGAGCTGACTCATTGGAAAAGACCCTGATGCTGGGAAAGATTGAGGGCAGGAGAAGGGGATGACAGAGGCTGAGATGGCTGGATGGCATCACTGACTCAGTGGACATGAGTTTGAGCGAGCTCTGGGAATAGTGAAGGGCAGGCAAGCTTGGCGTGCCACAGCCCATGAGGTTGCAAAGAGTCAGACACTGCTTAGCAACAGAACCACAAAGGCTGAACGGTATTCCCTCGTGCGTGTGACATCACTTTATCCCTCATCTGCTGGTGGACCCTGGAGCTGTTTCTATCCTCTGGTTGTTGTGAACATAACCGTGCAAACATTTTTTCAAGTTCTTGCTTCGGATTCTTTTTAGTATACACCCAGGAGGAAAACTGCTGGGCACCTCATAATTCTATGTGTAAATTTTGGAGGAGCACTGAAGTGTCCTCCACCGGACATGCCCACCCACCACACGTGCGTGAGGCTCCAGGCTCTGTGTGTCTGCGCTGACAGGCGCCGTTTCGCATTTTCAGCAGTTGCTCCGGCCGTCCCGCTAGGCGTGAGGTGGCGTCTCAGGGGTGCCTTTGCCCACGCCACCTCCCGATGAACCTTCTCACATGCTTGTTGGCCACATCATCTGTCTCTGGAGAAATGACAGTTCAACTGCCCGTGTTATTTGTTTGTTTTGTTTTCTTTAGCTGAAGGGATTATTTACGTATCTGGATATTAATACCCTATCAGAGAGAGGATTTGCAAATACTTTCTCCCTTTCTGCAGGCTGTCTTTTTGCTTTCTGGACCGTGTTCTCTAAGCACAGAACCATTCATTTTGGTGCAGTCTGATTCATCTGTTTTTCCGTTTGTCGCCTTGCTTTTGCTGTCACGTCAACCCTATGTGCTAACAGCTCATTCTTTCTTTACACACTCACACCTCAGTCAAATGCCTAAATTCCCGACACTCGTGTAACTGCTTCTGGGTTCTCTGGTTCGGCGGCTTCTGCTGCTCCCAGCACCACGGCCTCGTCACAGACTTTGAGTCAGTCTCAACACCCGCAGGGCAGCTGTCACACCTCCTCCCTGCTCCTCCTCCTCCTCCTTTGAAGTGGTCCTCGCTATTCGGAGCTCCTTGCTCCAGTACGCTTTACCATCAGCTTATTAATTCCATGATACATACGGCAGGGATTCTGATCGGAATGGCATTTAACTCACAGCTTTTAAGGGGCGGGATCATCATGGTCACAATATTAGCCTGGAACATCCCTGAACACTGTGTATTTCCATTTGTTCACATCTTTTAACATTCCTCAATATTTTAATATTTCCCCACCAAAGACTGAGGAAAACTTTTTTAGACGTGTTATTATAATGATATTTTTTAAATAGCTTTTGTGCCATTGTTTACCAAACAACACCAACAACTGGTTTTGGTAGAGAGAACTGAATAACTTCCTCTTCTTTTCCTTTTTAAATTTTTAATTTCTCTTTTTAAATTTACCCTAAGTTTTTAATACATATATCTTGCTGTTGTTGTTCTGTTGCTCAGTCATGTTTTACTCTTTGCAACCCCACGGACTGCAGCACGCCTGGTCTCCCTGTCCTTCACCGTCTCCTGGAGCTTGCTCAAACTCACGTCCACCGAGTTCGTGATGCCATCCAACCATCTCATCCTCTGTCGTCCGCTTGTCCTTCTGCCTTCAAACTTCCCCAGCATCGGGGTCTTTGCTAATGAGTTAGCTCTTCGCATCAGGTGGTCAGAGAATTGGAGCTTCATCTTCAGCATTAGTCCTTCCAATGAATATTCCAGACTGATCTCCTTTAGGATGGACAGCTTTGATCTCCTTTCAGTCCAAGGGACTCTCAAGAGTCTTCTCCAACACCACAGTTCAAAAGCATCAATTCTTCCGCACTAAACTTTCTTTATAGTCCAACTCTCACATCCATACGTGACTACTGGAAAAACCATAGCTTTGACTAGGTGGAACTTTGTTGGCAAAGTAATGTCTCTGCTTTTTAATATGCTGTTTGGGTTTGTCATAGCTTTTGTTCCAAGGAGCAAGCATTCTTTTAATTTCATGGCTGCAGTCACCATCTGCAGTGATTTTGGAGCCCAAGAAAATAAAGTCTGTCACTGTTACCATTGTTTCCTCATCTATTTGCCATGACATGATGGGACTGGATGCCATGATCTTAGTTTTTTGAGTGTTGAGTTTTAAGTCAGCTTTTTCACTTTCCCCCTACAGTAATATATATATATATATATATATATATGCTGTATTTTTAATTCAAAGAAATCCAAAATTGCCAGTATTTCTATTCCTCCAAACAGGAAAAAGATTTTTAGCAGTTTTAAGTACCAATATTTAAACACGAAGTTAGTTACTGATTTTTTGAAAACATAAGTTTCAAGTGCTCAGCATTGTAATCTGATATCTGTGTACACTGCAGGGTGGTCCCCCAAGACTGCCCATCAGCAGAGAGGGGATCCCTTCACCCATGCATTCCTCCCCAACCCCTTCCCCTCTGGTGACCACCAATCTGGTCTTCACATCCAAGGACTTGGATTTTTTGTTTGTTTTTCAGATTCCACATACAAGTGAGATTATATGGTATCTGGTTTCCTCTGTCTGACTTGTTTAACTTAGGATAATATCCTCAAGATTCATTCACCTTGCTACACATGGCAGAATTTCATATTTTTATGACAATATCTCATCATATGTGCATAATACAGTCTTTAATTATGCAAATACCCCAGTTTCTTCACCCATTCACCCGTGGCTGACACTCAGGTGGCTTTTACACCCCCAGTTTCTTCACCCGTTCTCCCGTGGCTGACACTCAGGTGGCTTTTATACCCCCAGTTTCTTCACCCATTCGCCCGTGGCTGACACTCAGGTGGCTTTTATACCCCCAGTTTCTTCACCCGTTCGCCTGTAGCTGACACTGAGGTGGCTTCCGTGTCTTGGCTTCCGTGAACGGTGTTGCTGCGGACGCTGGGGTGCAGGCGTCCTTTTCCGGACGTTGGTTTAATGAAATGCGTCGTGAAGGTCGATCTCTCTGCTCCTCGTGACGTTTTGGTGAGGCTCTGGTGGCATCTATTGGTGGTGCTGCTCCAGCGTGGACCCCCCTAGGGCAGCTGGCCTGGAGGGGCTCGAGAGGACAGCCCTGGACAGAGGCCCGCGACGCCCAGAGGTGCGGAAGGGCCCAAGGGCTCGGCCGAGGGAGCGTGCATTCCGACCGCACCTCTGACGCATCCAGTCCTCCCTGCAGGCCGAGCGCCTCCGTCCCTGGTTGGCCTCTGAGCCCCGTGGGCCCCTCCTTGCACGCTGGTCCCCCAGCTCCCCCTTCTGTTCAGATCAGATGCCGGACATTCACAGAGGGCTGAACTCTCATCCCGAGCGCCCTCCTCGCAGGTTCCCGTTTCCCAGGTGTGGGAGGGGGTGGACAGCGCCGGCTGCGGAAGGCGTTTCCTGCCGGCATTAAATCCCGTCTGGGTCCTGCTATGATTTACTCGGCTTGGAGTTGAAAGGCCGGATTCAAAGGCCCAGGGCAAACCTTTGCCCCCGGGGAACAAAGGCAGGAGATTGGCTCCCTGTTATCAATCAGTGTTGTCAGGACCAGCCAGAAACGCTTCACCTGTTGACGCCTTAGCCGGGCCTCCGACAGGAGTCAAAGGTCATTCCTGCCCAAGGTTTTGCATCTGTCTCAGCTGTCCTGGCCCCGAATTACCTTGAAAAATGGCCTCAAAGGACCGGAGATGAACATGGATTAGTGCCTTAATCTTGAGCAAAGCCTGAGGTTAGGGTCTGGGATGCCGGGCGGGTGGCACTGTCGTGGGCTGACCCTGGCACGCGGCCCATGGGTGAGGTCAGCTCCGTGCCTCTAGACGGGACCCTTTGACTGCCTGGGGCTGGCTCACGGGCTTGACGCACTGCTTTAGTGGGACAATGGGGCTGTTCAACAGCCAAGCAAACGAACTCTCGGGCTCACCTGTTGGGACCTGGAGGTGGGGCTTGTGCTCCAGGGACTGGCCGAGACCCCGGCCCCCACCCCCTGCCTTGATCCGGGTCCCCAGGAGGGTGACTGCATTGGGTGGAAATTGCCTTTTCTGGTGGCCCCTGCTGCAGGTGCAGCCCTGCGAGATGGGCTTCCACTTCAGGCGGCCTGTGGATACCCAGGAGGCAGAAGGGGTCCCTGCGAGGGCTCCTCGGCCGGCGGGGCCCATGGTTGGTGGGGACACGGGTTTCCTCTGGCCTTGCCTGCAGATGCGCTCTGATCCCTCCCTCTGGGCAGCTGCCCAGGAAGCCCGTGTCCTGCACAGGATGGAGGTTCATCGCTGAGAAGCTGTTCAGGAAGGTAAAGGGCTTACAGCTGAGGCCTCGAGGGGGCGCTCCCAAGCCTTTGTGAAGAGAGAGACAGTTCGTTCAGTGGGCTCTGGCAACAGCTACACCAGGTCAGGACGGTCTCATCCTTTCTGTCTTGTCATCACTTACCAGAGAACGCGCATCCTGTGAAATCCACGCCCAGCCGCCCCGCGTCCTGGGCTGAGCCTTGTGAGCACCCCAGCTGTGACCCGTCAGCTGGGCTGTGTGCTGGGGCCTAAGGCGCTCAGTCCTGTCCAGCTGCCCCGGATCCGGGCCGGAGAGCAGAACTCGCCCGGCGGCCTCCCTTTATGGCCAAACTCCTGTTTCCACTCCGTGTCTCCACAGACAGTGCGCGCCCCGCCACCCACGGCTGCGGCCCCGGGGGTAGGACCGTCAGCACCTGAGAGGCAGAGGGACCCCGAGTGGGGGTGGCCTCGCTGTCCCCTCCACCCCTCCCGCACTGAGGGGAGGGCCAGTCTCACCGTGGTCCTTGCTGGATGTCCGCGTCACCGAGTGGGCCTCGCAGATGCGGCGGGGGCAGCACCCAGCCAGCCCACTCACCTCTGCCGCCCAGCATGTGCAGGACGCAGGGAGAGGGTCCCAAAGGCGCCCTATGGGCCAGGGGAAGGAACAGGTCTCTGGGAGGCCCCATGGAGCAGACCCTGGCCTAAGCACGCCAAGTCATGGCGAGATCCTTCGGCACGAGGCACTGAGATGCCCGGTAGTCTCAACTCCAACACCGGTGGACACAGACTTATGTGTCTGTCCTGACGAAAGTGTTAGGCAGTCAGTCATGTCTGACTCTTTGCAACCCCATGGAATGTAGCTCTCCAGGCTCCCCTGTCCATGGGATTCTCCAGACAAGAACACTGGAGTGCGTTGCCATGCCCTTCTACAGGAGATCTTCCCAACCCAGGGATCAAACCCAGGTCTCTCGCATCGCAGGCAGATTCTTTACCGTCTGAGCCACCAGGGAAGCCCATCCTGGTGCTATAAAGGAATGTCCCTGGTTCCATCCTGCAAATGGGAGGAAGACCAGATGCTTTAGCTCCAAGCCAGAGGAGGAGCCCTGGGTTCACAGCTGCTCCTCCTGGAGCGGGCGCCTCCCCAGGCCCAGGTGCAGGAGTCCTGCCGGCCGGAGTGTCCTCAGGTCCTTAGCACCAAACCTCACAGGGGCAGCGCTTCTCAGCACAGTGACATTGGTTCAGGTAAAGGGCCAGCCTGTAGCCCCCAGATTCATGCTCCCCAAGAGGGAAAGACCCTGTGCTGTGTGTCCAGGGAGGAGAGTTTGTTTTTCTTGATCTGGGCTGAATTCAAGCCTAAGTCTGCTCACCCCAGGCAGCTCAGCAAGTGTCCGCAAGTGCAGGCCCCGCTCCCATGTGCTTCAAAATGAGAAGCAAGAGATGCTGTAAATTAGGGAATTTTCCGGGAGCAGAGTGGTGTCTGTTGTGAAGCAGGAGTGGGGGTGGAAGGGAGGAGGGGCAGACAAAGACGGGGTGAAGACGAAACACGGTGGGTCGGGCAGGGAGCGGGCCAGCACGTCCTGTGAACTCAGGTTCTGCCGGTGAGGTTGCAAGGCCGCTCAGGGGCCGGCAGCCGTGACAGAGGAGGAGCGTCTTTCCTGCAAGTCAGGCGTCCAGGGGCCCCAGGGGCGACCAGAGCCTGGCTGAGGAGCCCCCTGGGACCCACGGGGACCCCGGAGGCTGAGCGTCAGCTGACTACAGCTGTGATTAGACGGAATCAGTCGTGGAGATGGCAGGGGAAGGCGGAGATTGGGTGGGAGCTGAACTTCGTGAGACTTTCAGGGTCCAGCCTCCCGGCCCTTGGCTCAGCCCCAGTATGAACCGCTAAACGTGTGGTTGAAGGTGCACGACTGCCTGGCGCCCTAGCGACAACCAGGCTGTGGGGACAGCGAGCGCATCAGATGGACGGACGGAGGGTCCCCCGCCAGAGGGGGCGGGGCCAGCCCCACATCACGGTGCTTTTCCTGGGACTGAACTCTGAGGCGCAGGGGGTGTGGGTGGGCCTGGAAGGGCGTGGGGCGGGGCCTGGACGGCCTGGGGCGGGGCCTGGGCCAGCATCGGGGAGGGACCTGGATGGCTTGGGGGTGGAACCTGGACAGAAGTGGGGGGGCCTGGACGGGCGTGGGGGTGGGGCCCGGACAGGCATGGGCGCAGGAGTGTGGGGGCGGGCCTGGACGGACAGGGGGCGGGGCCTGTATGGGCGTGGGTGGGGCCTGACAGGCGTATGGGCGAGGCCTGCACGGCTTGGGGCTCTGCCGCCCTCGCCTCCTGGCCTCCTCGTCGTCCCCTCCTTGCGCTTTGCTTGGGGACCGTCTTCTAACGCACCTGGCCTGGCATCGCGGCCCAGGTTTTCAGTCCTGGACTTGAGCCAGAGTCCCGGGTAGTCAGTCCTATGAACCCGACATCCCGACCATGCCTCCAGGAACTGTGACCTGACCCGCCTTCCCTGAGACCCGACGCTGGGATCTGGTGCCACTTGCTGTGTTTGGACAGCTGTGATTTTTGAAAGCTCGCAGGTGACAGAGGGCAGCCTGTCGGTGACTCCGGGGTGGGGTCCCCGGCCTAGCTTTCAGGGCTGCAGGGGAGCCTGGCTCCCAGCTGAGCCCCAAGCCTTGCAGGAGGAGCTGCGGGAGCTGCCTGCCCCAGCGTCTTGTTTGGGAGGGAGGTCCATCCAGTCCTGCCCTGGCCCTGAGGTCACCCCCTGCCGGCGGCCCTGGCAGCAGCCTGGACACGCCTCCCTGATGAGATTCTCTCTGGAGGGAAGGCGCCTCTGCCGCCCAGTGTCCATGTGCACCAGCCCATGTCTAGAGGACGGAAGGCGGTGGGGAGGGCGGGAGGAGCAGAAGACCAGGCACCCGTTCGGAGGGCAGGGCACCGGGAAGGAGCATCCAGAAATCTGGGCTTCACCTCAAAACCTCCTGATCTTTAACAGGAATGTTTCATAAAAGAAACACTCGGAGGCCAAGCAGAGCCTGTCTGCAGGCCGGGTAAGGATCACTGGCTGAGTGTGCACGTGCTCCCCCCATGACCCCCATCCTTTTGTGAATTCAACACTGTTACACATATCACTCTGGGCTCCTGGAGTGAAGCTGGGAACAGGGTGGACCTCATGGTGACAGGGGGCCTGCAGGGTGTGAAAGCCACGCGCTCCCAGTTCCTGGGGAGGCTGGCAGGGCAGCACTGGGCGCTGGACGCTGGGCTCTGGGCGCTGGATGCTGGACGCTGGGGTCTGGGCTCTGGGTGCTGGATGCTGGGCTCTGGGTGCTGGGCACTGGGCGCTGGGCTCTGGGCGCGGTGCTGATCGCTGGGCTCTGGCCCATGTGTACCGTGTGGGAGGGCATCTCTGTGGAGAGCATCCTCGGGTTAGTCCAAAGAGAGGAGCAGCAAGTGCAGAGGACCCGGGGGTGAGCGGCCTTTCTGGGGATGAGAGGGAGGCTCCGTGGCCATCCTGGGGGGTGCCCAGAGGGGCGTGGGAGCCCGGCCGCTCTGATGGTGTTTGAAGAGCTTGGTCCACTGAGAACAGATGCCGGATCTGCAGCGGCTCGGTGTCCAGTACCAGGGAACATGAGTCGGGCGTGTGCTCAGGCGTTAAGGTGGTGGAACCTGGGGTGGGGATAAGGAAGATGGAGGAGGCGTCTGTCCACAGAAAGCACAGCCAGCTGCCTGGGCTGGGGTGGGGGCTACAGAAGTGACCTGGTTGGGGAGGAACCAGTGAGGAGTGAGCAGCCACGCCCTAGAGGTGCAGGGCTGCGCGATCTGGGGACCAGGTGGGAGGCGTCCTGCAGAGGCTGGAGCTGGGCGCTGCTGGGCGCTGACTGCTGGCTCCGCAGGGTGAAGCTGGAGCTGGGCACTGCTGGGCGCTGACCACCAGCTGAGGAGCTGGAGCTGGGCGCTGCTGGGCGCTGACCGCTGGCTCGGCAGGCGAGGCCTGTTTCCTGGCTGGTTCCTCGTGGGCAGGGCCCCATGGAGACCTTAGGGCCCCAACCCTGAGAAGAGCGTGAGGCTTCCTCCCACATGTGATGCAAATACAAAAAGCATTTTGGAACAAAACAAACTTTGAACTGTGATGAAACTTTTAAAAATTCCCCTAGATTTTCCGATTGCGCAATTCTTGGTGAGGTTGTCCAGATCGCCTGTTGCCTTGGTGTGGCTGAGCACGAGCATGTGTCCTCACAGGGCTGCTGGCCCCGGTGCCGGAGCTCTGCCCGGGGGTGACTGTGTCAAAGCAGAAATAACCGTCCCGCCCCCCGTGCCCCGGGGAGCTCCCTGGGGCCGGAGCGGCGAGGCGAGTCTGGCAGCGTGGAGGCTGACAGGGTCCCCAGGGAAAGGCATTCCACCACCAGCCCCACGCTCGACTCCCTCCAGTGCCTCCCCAGAGAATATCCGTCCTCGGGCTGTGGGAACCCTGCCTTCCTTCCCAGCAGGAGCTGTGATCGGGTCTGCTTATCGGGGTGCCTGTGGGTGTCTGTGCCGGATATCGTTCTGTTTATTTTGGAAACGCACTTACTTATTTAGCATGCATCTTTGAGGCTTGCCAAGGATATGCCCTGAGACTTTGACCAATCCCCCAATTCACTGCCCCCCAGGACTAACTGGAGGAATCGTTTGGTCTCCCAACCTTTTTGATGGTTTACCCCAACACTAAACGTATAAAAATTATTTTATTGAAGTAGAACTGACTTGGTATCGTATTATTTTCAGGCGTGTAACATAATGACTTGATAGTTTTACACATTTCAAAATGATCACTGTGGAAGTCTAGTGGCCACGTGTCATCATATAAACGTACAGCACTGGCTGGATTCCTTATGCTATGCACCTCATCCCTGGGGCTAATTTATTCTGCACCTGGAGGTTTGCTCGTCTTTGCCTCCCTCACCGATTCTCTCATTCCATCGCTTCCCTCCCTCTGCAATCACCTGTTTGCTCTCTGTATCTATGACTCTGTTTCTGTTTTGTTATGTTTGTTCTTTGGTTTTACTTTTTGTCTTCTCAGCCTGACTTATTTCACTTAGCATAATGCCCTCTAGATCCATCCATGTTGTCAAAAATGGCAGCACTTCATTCTCTTTAAGGTTCAGTAATATTCCGTTGTGCGTAGGTACCACACCTTCTTCATCATTCGTCTGTCAATGGTCAGTGGGCTGCTTCCACGTCTTGGCTATTGTAAATAATACTGCAGTGGCCACAGGGGATACCGATATCTTTTCAAATTAGTTTTTGTTTCCTTTGGAAAAATGCCCAGAAGTGGGACTGCTGGATCATACGTTATTTCTGTTTTTTGTTTTCCTTTGAGGAGCCTCCACACTGCTCTCCACAGCGGCTGCATCAATTCCCATTCCCACCAACAGTGTGCGAGGACCCCCTTCTCCGTGTCCTCAGCACACTTGCTGTTTGTTGCCCGTTAGATGATGGCCTTTCTGATAGGTGTGCTGTGGTATCTCATTCTGGTTTTAATTGGCATTTCCCTGATGATTAGGGACGGCGAGCATCTTTTCACGTATCTATTGGCCATCTGCTTGTCTTCTCTGGAGAAACGTCTATTTAGGTCCTCTGCCCAATTTTTAATTGGGTTGTTTGTTTTTTTGATGAGTTGTGTGAGCTCCTTGTATAGTGTGGATATTAACCCCTTATTTGGAGAAGGAAATGGCAACCCGCTCCAGTATTCGTGCCTGGAGAATCCCAGGGAAGAGGAACCTGGCAGCCCACAGTCCATGGGGTCGCAAGAGTTGGACTTAGCGACTAAACCACAAAACCAACCTGTTGTTGGTCATATCGTTTGCAAATATCTTCTCCCATCAGTTGGCTGCCTTTTTGTTTTGTCGATAGTTTCCTTGGCTGTGCTAAAGCTTTTTAGTTTGATGTAGTCCCATTTTAAAAGTTTTGCTTTTTTCCCTTGCCTGAGGAGACATAGTAAAAAAACTCCTGCTAAGACTGGCAACCCACTCCAGTATTCTTGCCTGGAGAATCCCAGGGAAGAGGAGCCTAGTGGGCTGCTGTCTACGGGGTCACGCAGAGTCAGACACGACTGAAGCAACGTAGCAGCAGCAAGACCCATGTTGAAGAGTACAGTGCCTGTGCATTCTTCTAGTTTTATGGTTTCAGCTCTGCATTTAAGGCTTCAGTCTATTTTGAGTTTATCTTTGTGTGTGTGTGAGAAGGTGGTCCAGTCGGATTCTTTTGCGTGTAGCTGTTCAGTTTCCCCAACCGCATCTGTTGAAGAAACTGTCTTTCCCACGTTTTCTGGTCTTCTTTGTCGCTGGTTAACTGACCACAGGTGTGTGGGTTGATTTCCAGACTTCTATTCTGCTCCACTGATCTATGTGTCTTCCAGTACCCACTGATTTGATGGCTGTAGTTCTGTGGTTTAGTTGGAAACTAGAGAGCATGATGGCTCCGCGTTGGCTCTTCTTTCTTACATGATTTTGGTGATTTGGGGGTATTTTGCAGCACCATTCAAATTTTAGAACCATTTGTCCCAGTTCTGTGAAAAATGTCATTGGTACTTTTATTGGATTACACTGAGTCTACCTTGTTTACCTTGGAAATTATGCTCATTTTAATGATGTTAATTCTTCCATAGCATGGACTCCCTTCGACTGCAAGGAGATCAAATCATCAATGAACACAGGATATCTTTCCATTATTTTGTACTGTCTTCTGTTCTTTCATCAATGTCTTATAGTTATCCAAGGACAGCGTTTTACCACCTAGGTTAGATTTATTCCTAGGTGTTTAATTCTTTTTGATACAATTGTAAATGGGATTATTTTCTTAATTTCTGTTTCTGACAGTTTGTTAGTGTATAGAAATGCAACAGATTACTGTTTATTAATTTTGTATACTGCGGCTTTCCTGAGTTTATTAGTTCTAATAGTTTTTTGGTGGAGTCTGGCATTTTCTATACATAGTATCAAGTTATCTGTATAGTGACAGTTTTACTTCTTCTCCCATGTGGATAGCTTTTATTTCTTTTTCTTCTGTGACTGCTGTGGCTAGGACTTACAGAACTATATTGAATAAAAGTGGCAAGAGTGGGCATCTTCATCTTGTTTCTGACCTTAGAGGAAAAGCTTCCAGCTTTCACTGTTATGATGTCAGTTGTGGGCTTGTCCTAAATGACCTCTTATGTTATGTTCCCTCTATACCCACTTTGTTGAAAGTTTTTTTCTTTAATCATAAATGGATATTGAATTTTGTCAAAGGTTTTATCTGCATCTATTGAGATAGTCGTATTATTTTTATTCTTCAATTTGTTACTGTGGTGTATCACATTGATTGATTTGTAGATATTGAACCATCCTTGTATGCCTGGGATAAATCCTACTTGATCATGTTGATGATCCTTTTAATGTATTATTGAATTTAGTTTGCTAATATGCTGTTAAGGATTTCTGCATCTATGTTCATTAGGAATATTGGCTTATAATTTTCTTTTTTGTGTGCGGTGTTTGGCTGGCCTTGGGACTGGGTGATGCTGGCCTTGTAGAATCATTTTGGAAGTATTTCTTTCTTTGCAATTTTTTGAAATAGTTTCAGAAGAATAGGCATTAAATATTTGGTACAGTTCCCCTGTAAAGCTGTCAGGACCTGAACTTTTGTTTGTTGGGATTTTTTTTTTTAATAACAGTAAATATTTCAACCTTGTGCTGATAATATATGCTTATTTATTTGTAAATTATATCCATAAACAATTGTTCTAACATATCTCCATTATAAGGAAAATGTGGACTTTTACATGGGAGTTTAGGCACACGGGATGGACACTGAAGGTGCTGAGATGGGGATACTGGAGGCCAGAGGGTGGGATACAGGACACTGAAGGTGCTGAGATGGGGATACTGGAGGCCGGAGGGTGGGATACAGGACACTGAAGGTGCTGAGATGGGGATACTGGAGGCCGGAGGGTGGGATACAGGACACTGAAGGTGCTGAGATGGGGATACTGGAGGCCGGAGGGTGGGATACAGGACACTGAAGGTGCTGAGATGGGGATACTGGAGGCCGGAGGGTGGGATACAGGTGCAAGGGGCAGGCTATAGACCAGACAGACGGTACCCCACCTACAGCTCGAGTCCTGTTGGTGAAAACCAGAACTGTCCATGTGAAATCTAGACATTTCCAGGGTCTGCTACAGCCCTGGGACAAGATCCCCTATATACTACTTTTGTGCAGGTCAGTTTTCTCATTGGACTATAAGCTTCTCAAAGGCAAGGCCTTAAAAAAAAAAAGAGGCAAGGCTTTTTTTACAGAACATTTAGCTTATGTCACAGAACACTTGGCACAGATCCCGGGGCACACCTGACTGACCTGCTTCTGACAGAGAATTGGGAAAGAATTCCAAGCAAGTGTCAGGAGAAATGCTAAGGAATAGCGTGCTTTCATAATAGACTAGTCCCAGATGTGATATATTTTCTTGCTCAAGAAATAAATAATGATGATAAATGATAATAAATAATGAGATAATGAAATAATGAGATAATAAATAATGAGATAAATGAGATAAATAAATTTATCTCAACACAAGAGATAAAATGTGCTAGATTAAAAAAAAAAAAAGATGTCTTTTTCGTCATAAGGGACTGGAATGCAAAAGTAGGAAGTCAAGAAACACCTGGAGTAACAGGCAAATTTGGCCTTGGAGTACAGAATGAAGCAGGGCAAAGGCTAACAGAGTTTTGCCAAGAGAACACACTGGTTATAGCAAACACCCCCTTCCAACAACACAAGAGAAGACTCTACACATGGACATCACCAGATGGTCAAAACCGAAATTAGATTGATTATATTCTTTGCAGACAAAGATGGAGAAGCTCTATACAGTCAGCAAAAACAAGACAAGGAGCTGACTGTGGCTCAGATCATGAACTCTTTATTGCCAAATTCAGACTTAAATTGAAGAAAGTAGGGAAAACCACTAGGCCATTCAGGTATGACTTAAATCAAATCCCTTATGATTATACAGTGTTAGTGACAAATAGATTCAAGGGATTAGATCTGATAAACAGAGTACCTGAAGAACTATGGACGGAGATTCATGACATTGTACAGGAGGCAGTGATCAAGACAATCCCCAAGAAAAAGAAGTGCAAAAAACAAAATGTTTGTCTGAGGAGGCCTTACAAATAGCTGAGAAGAAAAAAGAAGTGAAAGGCAAAGGAGAAAAGAAAAGATATGCACATTTGAATGCAGAGTTCCAAAGAAAAGCAAGGAGAGATAAGAAAGACTTCCTCAGTGATCAATGCGAAGAAATAGAGGAAAACAATAGAATGGGAAAGACTAGAGATCTCTTCAAGAAAATTAGAGATAGCAAGGGAACATTTCATGCAAAGATGGGCTCAATAAAGGACAGAAACGGTATGGACCTAACAGAAGCAGAAGATATTAAGAAGAGGTGGCAAGAATACACCGAGAACTATACAAAAACAGATCTTAATGACGCAGATAACCACAACCGTGTGGTCACTCACCTAGAGCCAGACATCCTGGCGTGTGAAGTCAAGTGGGTCTTAGGAAGCATCACTATGAACAAAACTAGTGGAGGTGATGGAATTCCAGCTGAGCTATTTCAAATCCTAAAAGACATGCTGTGAACGTGCTATACTCAATATGTCACCATGTTTGGAAAACTCAGCATTGGTCACAGGACTGGAAAAGTTCGATTTTCATTCCAATCCTAAAGAAAGGCAATGCCAAAGAATGTTCAAACTATGGCACAATTGCACTCATCTCACTAGCTTCTCCAAGCCAGACTTCAACAGTAAGTGAACCAAGAACTTCCAGATGTTCAAGCTGGTTTTAGGAAAGGCAGAGGAACCAGAAATCAAATTGCCAACATCTGTTGCATCATCGAAAAAGCAAGAGTTCCAAAAAAACATCTTTTGCTTTATTGAGTTCTGCTTTATTGACTACGCCAAAGCCTTTAACTGTGTGGATCACAACAAACTGTGGAAAATTCTCAGAGATGGGAATACCAGACCATCTTACCTGCCTCCTGAGAAATCTGTATGCAGGTCAAGAGGCAACAGTTAGAACTAGACATGGAACAACAGACTGGTTCCAAATTGGGAAAGGAGTAAGTCAAGGCTGTATATTGTCACCCTGCTTATTTAACTTACATGCAGAGTACATCATGCAAAATGCCAGGCTGGATGAAGCACAAGCTGGAATCAAGATTGCCGGGGGAAATATCAATAACCGCAGATATGCAGATGACACCACACTTATGGCAGACAGTGAAGAGCAACTAAAGAGCCTCTTGATGAAAGTGAAAGAGGAGAGTGAAAAAGCTGGCTTAAAACTCAAGATTCAAAAAACGAAGATCACGGCATCTGGTCCCATCACTTCATGGCAAATAGATGGGGAAACAATGGAAACAGCAAGAGAGTTTATTTTCTTGGGCTCCAAAATCACTGCAGATGGTGCCTGCAGCCATGAAATTAGAAGACGCTTGCTCTTTAGAACAAAAGCTATGACAGCATATTAAAAAACAGGTATAGTACTTTGCCGACAAAGATCCGTCTAGTCAAAGCTATGGTTTTTCCAGTGGTCATGTATGGATGTGAGAGTTGGACCATAAATAAAGCTGAGTACTGAAGAATTGGTGCTTTTGAAGTCTGGTGTTAGAGAAGACTCTTGAGAGTCCCTTGGACTACAAGGAGATCCAAACAGTCCATTTTAAAGGAAATCAGTCCTGAATATTCACTGGAAGGACTGATGCTGAAGCTAAAACTCCAATACTTTGGCCACCTGATGTTAACTGACTCATTTGAAAAGACCCTGATGCTGGGAAAGATTGAAGGTGGGATGGTTGGATGGCATCATGGACTTGACGGACCTGAGTTTGAGCAAGCTCTGGGAGTTGGCGATAGACAGGGAGGCCTGGTGTGCTGCAGTCCATGGGGTCGCAAAGAGTTGGACACGACTGAGCGACTGAACTGAATTGATATTAAATACATATGTATTATATGTCTATATGTTTCCATATATGTTTATATGTAAACATGTTAAAAAATAAATGTCTGGAGATTTCACCACATTCAGGACTGGTGACATAATTTGTAGGACCTCTTCAAAGCGAAAAGCTTCTGTGCAGAAGCCATGGCTGTATCAGGGGCACTGATCCAAGACAGGGGGCCCCCTGAGCACGGCCCGGCCTGAGAGTGGATGCCTGAGCGTGGAGCCGGCGTGGGGGTCCTCTTGGTCTGGGGCCCGCGGGTCTGGCCTGAGGCCACTGCCCTATTTCAGCTGTCCTCACATAGGCAGAACCGAGCCCAGTCGGCTGTAATCCCCACAGCTCCACGCTCTCGCCTGTGTAGCTTGGGGTTGATCAAAAGCTCAGATTCAGCCCCAAGTAGGACAGAGAGCACCAGCCATCAGGGTTGCGACCTGCCGACCACACGCCTGTCTCAGACGCTCTGCTGGACCCGCAGGAGGGCTGCCTGAGGGCAGCCTGGTGGCTGGAGGGGCGGGGCCGGTGGCCTGAGGCTGGAGGGGCGGGGCCGGTGGCCTGAGGCTGGAGGGGCGGGGCTGGTGGCCTGTGGCTACCCTGTCTGCGCGCCTCACCCGCCACCCAGCATGCGACAGCCAGGCTGCATCACCCACCAGGCATCGCCCTGGTAACACATCACCCTGGTAACGCCTCACCAGCCTGCAGCCCTGCTGTCTCTCCTTGGACTCTGCAGCCACGGCAGCTCCTTCACCCCATTTGCAGTTCGCTCCTGCAGAACCAGCCCCTCGCATGCCCCCTCCCTTCTGCAACGCTGACCGCAGCTGGCGTCCCCCACCCGGCCAGGCCCTGGCCCTTCCTCGCTGCCTAAATTGGAACAATTCCAACTCTTCCCTTTGTTCCAAGAATCTCCTCTCTGAGGAGATAAGGGCCTTCTACCGAACAATCCTTTACACTCACAGCTCTTTCTTTTAGATTCTTCTGCTCTAACAGCTGGTGCTGCTTCCACCTCCCAGCTGTGTCCTGACCTCATCCCAGGCTCCCTGAAGGGGCGACCTGAGAGTCTGCGCCGAGCTGGGAACTGCACCTCATGAGCGTGGAAGACAGAAGCCCAGTGAGAGAGCAAGTGGACACCCCTGCCTCCTCTGGGCACACCTGCCTCCTCTCTGCACCCCTGCCTCCTGCTCTGCCTCCTCTCTGCACCCCTGCCGCCTCCCTGCCTCCTCTCTCCACCCCTGCCTCCTCTGGGCACACCTGCCCCCTCCCCTGCACACATACCTCCTCTGCTCTCTTGCTTCTCCCTCACTCACCACCTCTCTCTTGGTTGGAGTATTTCAAAGCCTTCCAAACACCGTCTCATTTCAGGTGAATCCCTTGGTTCGTGTCTCTCACAAACGGGGACTTCCCTCAAGAGCAGCGGTGAGGCTGTGTTCGACACACACTGATGGCTTATGGTGGTCCTGGACCTCAGGTGAGGTTAGTTCAGGACAGAAAACCAGATGGGAGCTGTTTCCTGGAGCAGCACGGAATCAGGGAAGTAACTTTGATTCCATGTATAAGCACGAGTAGATGCATGGAAAAACAGGCAATGTCTGCTCTTCTGAAGAGTGTCTTTTAAGAGATATTGGCTTGAACATGCCTCCTTTTTCCAAAAAGAAAAACACACACTGAGACAGGACACGCAGCGTCCAGGGCTACCGAGTGGGTGAGAGGGACACTGTGTCAGCTCGCTGGGCACGGGGCTCCCTCAGGACGCAACAGGACTCGCATCAGGGTCCAGAGAGTGGCACTTCCTGAGTTGACCGCTGTGTGCTCTTGTGGGAGGCCACTTTGCCTCAGTCTCTTCCCCTGCAAGCTGGGACAGATGCTGCTCATCTCACAGGCTCTTCTGTCAAGAGCAGCGCCTAGCGCGTGAGCCCTCCCAGGGACCCTGAGCTGCTATTGCGACCAGTGAGGATGCCACGGGTCCCACTGCCTGCGTCCTGTGAGCCTTCTCTGGGCACCTCTCACCCAGTGGTCACACGGGCCTTGTGCTCTGACACAAACCCTGTTTAGTAACATGGAAGTGGTATGCGAGCCCCAAGGCCAACCTGAGATCGTCATTCTAAGCACAAAGAGTAACGTTCTTCTTCCCGCTTTATTTCTTTTTTATTCGAGTTTAGTTGATGTACAGTGTTGTGCTGGTTTCTTGTATACAGCAAGTGACTGTTATAAATACGTATACAGTATATACAGAATCTGAAAAGAAGATGTAATGGAAATGTATATATTCTTCTCAGATTCTTTCCCTTATATGTTATTAACAAGTTATTGAATATTGTTCCCTGTGCAATACAGCAGGTCCTTGTCGATTTTACACATACTTTGCCAACAAAGGTCCGTCTAGCCACGGCTATGGTTTTTCCTGTGGTCACGTATGGCTGTGAGAGTTGGACTGTGAAGAAGGTTGAGCGCCGAAGAATTGATGCCTTTGAACTGTGATGTTGGAGAAGACTCTTGAGAGTCCCTTGGACTGCAAGGAGATCCAACCAGTCCATTCTAAAGGAGATCAGTCCTGGGTGTTCATTGGAAGGACTGATGCTGAAGCTGAAACTCCAGTACTTTGGCCACCTCATGCGAAGAGTTGACTCATTGGAAAAGACTCTGATGCTGGGAGGGATTGGGGGCAGGAGGAGAAGGGGACGACAGAGGATGAGATGGCTGGATGGCATCACTGACTCGATGGAAGTGAGTCTGAGTGAACTCCGGGAATTGGTGGTGGACAGGGAGGCCTGGTGTGCTGCGATTCATGGGATTGCAAAGAGTCGGACACGACTGAGCGACTGAACTGAACTGAACTGAATGTGTATATGTTAATCCCAATCTCCTGATTTACCTTCCCTCGACCCCATTTCTGTTTGGTAACTATAAATTTGTTTTCTGTGTCTATGGGTCTACTTCCGTTTTGTAAATAGGCTCATTTGTATCAGTTGTAAGATTCCACCCACAAGTGTTATCATGTCACTTGCTTTTCTCTGTATGCGTTTTCAGTTGTGCCTGACTCTCTGCAACCCCAAGGACTGCAGCCTGCCAGGCTTCTCTGTCCATCACCAACTCCCGGAGCTTACTCAAACTCATATCCATCGAGTTGGTGATGCCATCCAACCATCTTATCCTCCGTCGTCCCCTTTTTCTCCTGTCTTCAATCTTTCCCAGCATCAGGGTCTTTTCCAGTGAGTCAGCTCTTCGCATCAGGTGGCCAAGGTATTGGAGTTTCAGTTTTAGCATCAGTCCTTCCAATGAATATTCAAGAATGTTTTCCTTTAGGATTGACTGGTTGGGTCTACTTGAGAGTCCAAGGGACTCTCAAAGAGTCCTCTCCAACACCACATATCAAAAGCATCAGTTCTTTGGTGCTTAGCTGTCTTTATGGTTCAGCTCTCCCATCCATACATGACTACTGCAAAACCATAGCTTTGACTGTACAGACCTTTGTTAGGCAAAGTAATATATCTGCTTTTTAATATGCTGTCTAGGTTGGTCATAGCTTTTCTTCCAAGAAACAAGCGTCTTTTAATTTCATGGCTTCAGTCACCATGTGCAGTGATTTTGGAGCCCAAGAAAATAAAGTCTTTCACTGTTTCCATTGTTTCCCCATCTATTTGCCACGAAGTGATGGGATCGGATGCCGTGATCTTCATTTTTTGAATGTTGAGTTTTAAGCCAACTTTTTCACTCTCCTCTTTCACTTTCATCAAGAGGCTCTTTAGTTCCTCTTCACTTTCTGCCATAAGGGTGGTGTCATCTGCATATCTGAGGTTATTGATATTCCTCCTGGCAATCTTGAGTCCAGCTTGTGCTTCATGCAGCCTGGTATTTATCACGATGTAATGTGCATAGAAGTTAAATAAGCAGGGTGACAATATACATCCTTGACTTACTCCTTTCCTAACTTGGAACCAGTCTGTTGTTCCATGTCCAGTTCTAACTCTTGCTTCTTGACCTTCATACAGATTTCTCAGGAGGCAGATCAGGTGGTCTGGTATTCCCATCTCTCTAAGAATTTTCTGCAGTTTCTTGTGATCCACACAGTCAAAGGCTTTAGCATAGTCAATGAAGCAGAAACAGATGTTTTTCTGGAATTCTCTTGTTTTTTCAATGATTCAACAGATGTTGACAATTTGATCTCTGGTTTCTCTGCCTTTTCTAAAACCAGCTTGAGCATCTTCACATACTGTGGAAGCCTAGCCTGGAGAATTTTGAGCATTACTTTGCTAGTGTGTGGATGAGTGCAATTGTGTGGTAGTTTGAACATTCTTTGGCATTGCCTTTCTTTAGGATTGGAATGAAAACTGACCTTTTCCAGTCCTGTGGCCACTGCTAAGTTTTCCAAATGTGCTGGCATATTGAGTGCAGCACTTTCACAGCATCATCTTTTAGGATTTGAAATAGCTCAGCTGGAATTCCATCACCTCCACTAGCTTTGTTCGTAGTGATGCTTTCTAAGGTCCACTTGAATTCACATTCCAGGATGTCTGGCTCTAGGTGAATGATCACACCATCTTGATTATCTGGGTTGTGAGGATCTTTTTTGTATAATTCTTCTGTGTATTCTTGCCACCTCTTCTGAATATCTTCTGCTTCTGTTAGGTCCATACCATTTCTGTCCTTTACCGAGCCCATCTTTGCATAAAATGTTCCCTTGGTATCTCTAATTTTTTTGAAGAGATCTCTAGTCTTTCCCATTCTATTGTTTTCCTCTATTCCTTTGCATTGATCACTTAGGAAGGCTTTCTCATCTCTCTTTGCTATTCTTTGGAACTCTGCATTCAGATAGATATATTGTTCCCTTTTCTCCTTTGCCTTTTGCTTCTCTTCTTTTTTTTTTTTAAATTTTATTTTATTTCCAAACTTTACATAATTGTATTAGTTTTGCCAAATATCGAAATGAATCCACCACAGGTATACATGTGCTCCCCATCCCGAACCCTCCTCCCTCCTCCCTCCCCATACCATCCCTCTGGGTCGTCCCAGTGCACCAGCCCCAAGCATCCAGTATCGTGCATCGAACCTGGACTGGCAACTCGTTTCTTACATGATATTTCACATGTTTCAATGTCATTCTCCCAAATCTTCCCACCCTCTCCCTCTCCCACAGAGTCCATAAGACTGTTCTATACATCAGTGTCTCTTTTGCTGTCTCGTACACCGGGTTATTGTTACCATCTTTCTAAATTCCATATATATGCGTTAGTATACTGTATTTATGTTTTTCCTTCTGGCTTACTTCACTCTGTATAATAGGCTCCAGTTTCATCCACCTCATTAGAACTGATTCAAATGTATTCTTTTTAATGGCTGAGTAATATTCCATTGTGTATATGTACCACAGCTTTCTTATCCATTCATCTGCTGATGGACATCTAGGTTGCTTCCATGTCCTGGCTATTATAAACAGTGCTGCGATGAACATTGGGGTACACGTGTCTCTTTCCCTTCTGGTTTCCTCAGTGTGTATGCCCAGCAGTGGGATTGCTGGATCATAAGGCAGTTCTATTTCCAGTTTTTTAAGGAATCTCCACACTGTTCTCCATAGTGGCTGTACTCGTTTGCATTCCCACCAACAGTGTAAGAGGGTTCCCTTTTCTCCACACCCTCTCCAGCATTTATTGCTTGTAGACTTTTGGATCGCAGCCATTCTGACTGGTGTGAAATGGTACCTCATAGTGGTTTTGATTTGCATTTCTCTGATAATGAGTGATGTTGAGCATCTTTTCATGTGTTTGTTAGCCATCTGTATGTCTTCTTTGGAGAAATGTCTATTTAGTTCTTTGGCCCATTTTTTGATTGGGTTGTTTATTTTTCTGGAGTTGAGCTGTAGGAGTTGCTTGTATATTTTTGAGATTAGTTGTTTGTCAGTTGCTTCATTTGCTATTATTTTCTCCCATTCTGAAGGCTGTCTTTTCACCTTGCTGATAGTTTCCTTTGTTGTGCAGAAGCTTTTAAGTTTAATTAGGTCCCATTTGTTTATTTTTGCTTTTATTTCCAATATTCTGGGAGGTGGGTCATAGAGGATCCTGCTGTGATGTATGTCAGAGAGTGTTTTGCCTATGTTCTCTTCTAGGAGTTGCATAGTTTCTGGTCTTGGCCTCCTCAGACAAACATTTTGCCTTTTTGCATTTCTTTTTTGGGGATAGTCTTGATCACTGCCTCCTGTACAATGTCATGAACCTCCATCCATAGTTCTTCAGGCACTCTATCAGATTCAACCCCTTGAATCTATTTGTCACTTCCACTGTATAATTGTAAGGGATTTGATTTAGGTCATACCTGAGTGGTCTAGTGGTTT
Organism: Bos taurus; assembly: GCF_002263795.3. Lineage (NCBI taxonomy): Eukaryota > Metazoa > Chordata > Mammalia > Artiodactyla > Bovidae > Bos > Bos taurus. Next base: position 103,620,919 of record NC_037336.1, read on the forward strand.
TCCCTACTTTCTTCAATTTAAGTCTTAATTTGGCAATAAGGAGTTCATGATCTGAGCCACAGTCAGCTCCTGGTCTTGTTTTTGGCTTGTTTTGGCTTGAATTGATAAATGGCTTAAGCATATTAATTAAAAACAGACATTATTAGATTGGATTTTTTTTTTAAGATTCAACTATAAACTGTAGAGAATGATAAGCTCACGTCTCTACAAATCTGTAAACTAATGTTTGTAGCTGCTCTAGTCATAAGCTTCAAAAACAGGATCTAAGCCCCATGTCCTTCCCTTCCTTGTCACAGGTCCCTTCCATGTGACAGAATATGACTTGGCAGTGAAAGCTGCAGGTGGGGCCAGCGCGCCCTGAGTGCGACCCACAGCCATCCCGCAGAGCAGAGGAGCTCGTCTGACACCGTCTGGATCCGTGTGTGGCCTCCAGAGAAGGAGGGCTGTAGGGACAGAGAACACGTCAAGGTCAGGGTTAGGGGCGCGACTGCAGGGTCCCTGAGGGCGTGTCCCAGGAGTGACCGACGGTCGTGGTGGGGGGTGGACACCTGAATTTACAAAAGTGATAAGCTCACAAAACTCTACAGCATGGGAAGAGCATTTTACTGTGCGTAAACTGCTTACAGGCACACACAGGTTGGGAAGAGTCCACTTTCTGAAAGCTGTAGGTGTACATCCCCGAGTGCTCCTGGTTATGTGTTAATCGCAGATGGCTGGAACTTCTCCAGCTCATGAGCACCTCTGTGTGAGGCACACTTCTCGACTTCGCTGTGTAGGGAAGTTCAGCCAGTCATTTCAGGCACTGATGGGGCTTCTCCTTTGAATTGAAAAAGATTCCAGTTTACAATTCTCTCTCAGTGTGTGTTAGGAAGGAAAGTGGCCCCCAAAATTTTCATGTTTGAATCCCCAGATCCTGATATCATGTTTGTTTATATGGCAAAGTGTGTGGATGGTATGCATATCGCCAGTTAGCTAACCTTAAAGCAGGGGGCTGATCCTGAATTACCTGGTGGGCCCGACGCCATCCCAAGGTCCTTAATGCGGAAGCGGAGGCAGGCGAGGTCAGAGGGCTGAGACTGGCCGTGGCTGGCCTTGGCGATGGAGGAACATCCATGAGCCATGACCTGGGGTCCGTCAGAAGCCGGAAGAGATGGAAATGAGCAAAGGACTCTGCCGTGGGGCTTCTAGAAGGAGCTCTGTTGCTGACGGTGTTTCCAACCTGTGAGACCAATTTGGACTCTGCACCTGCGGGTCTTAGACATGGGATTTACACTGTTTTAAGCCTCTAGGTTGGTGCTACTTGTCACAGAACCAAGATGCTAACACGCGGCCTTGCCGTCTCAGTGCTCCCAGCGTGGTCTCCAGCCACCTGCTCTTGTCCCTCAGGTATGACAGGAAGCTCAGATCCCTCACCCCGTCCAGACCTCCAGGTCAGACCTTACGATCTGGGATCCAGCCACTGGCTTCTAGAGCTTTCTGCCCCACTGAGGAGGGCACTGACCTGAGACCCTGGGGAACTGGCACCACCCCTCCAGCAGACCCGGGGGCCTTCCAGGCCGATCCCTTGGGGGTCAGAGACGCATGGCCCAGGGCAGCTTCCCCACGTGAAGATCAGAGAAGCAGCCTCTGTCTGGGGCCAGGCCACAGGCCGAGATCACCCCAACACCCCACTGGCCTGTTGGCTGGAATGTGAGCCCACGACCCACCAGTGTGTTAAGACACGTTGGTTGAACCTCGGCAGGAGACACCCTTCCGGGTCATCACCAAGCTCACCTGCCTGATGACTGCGGGGTGCCTCTGGGCGAAGCTCGAGGCTGCTAAGGGTCCAGCCCTCCCTGCCCCCCACAGTCCCTCTTCTGCGCTCAAACTATGGGGGTACAGGGCGGTTCAGAGCCTGCCAGCAGACAGGAGGACCAATTACCACCCCACCCCTGGGGGCACGTCAGTGTGGGGGGCTGTGATAAGGGAGCTGGAAGGAAAATCTGCCCTGCAGCGCATTCCGGGGCCCCTGTCAGATGCTGTCATCAGATCATAAACGCGGGGCTGCCAGAAGAGCCCTGGGGGCCACGGCGGGGAGGGGAGCTGTGGACCCTCCCGCCGCGTGGGCCGCCTTTTCCTGGGAAGGTCAGTGGTTTCCTGGGAAGGTCAGTGGTTTCCTGGGAAGGTCAGTGGGGGCTCAAGATGCATCCCTGGGGGTTTGCGTCTAAGCCCTCTGCTATGAAAAGGAGACGGTGGAAAGGCCGGAGTGGCAGCCTGGCCTCCTCAGGGGGGCGGCCGTGACTGGCATGGGGGAGGCGATGGGGGCCCCAGGGGGCTGGCAGCAGGTGAGGGCACAGAGGCCTCGGAGGAAAGCCCCAGGTCACGAGCTCCTCAGATCCCTTCATGCATTTGCAGGAAAGGCTGTGTTCCCCCCTGCCCCAGGCCAGCCAGTGTCCACACGACCCTCTTGGACGTGGACGCCCTTCCTGCCGCCCCTTTGTGGCCACTACTCCTTCTGCACCTGGACTCTGCTCACCAACCACCGCCGCTGCACCCAGGCCCTCTGCCCAGATCCGTGTCCCTGTGAAGCAGTCGCTGACCTCTGAGCCAGGGACGCCAGCCCTCTTTCCAGTGGTTACCTTACTGTCTGTTATTATAGTTGTTATTGTTTAGCCACTCAGTCATGTCTGACTCTTGCGACCCCATGGATTGCAGCACGCCAGGCTTCCCTGTCGATCACCAATGCCCGAAGTTGCTCAAACTCACATCCATCAAGTTGATGACACCATCCAACCATCTCATCCTCTGTTGCCCCCTTCTCCTGCCCTCAATCTCAATTACAGCTGTTACCCAATGGGGATAAATAACAGTAATGACTACTCAGTTTCTGACCTGTAAGACTTTTTTCCGAGAAGAAGACTGGTTGTGAAAGAAGTCTAGCTTTTAGCCCATGAATGCCTGACATGCAGGGGGTAACCTGCATGAATATGAAAACAGAAATTTCTGCAATACGAAAACAGAAATTGTGTTCTGGAACCGAGAGCAGACCTTGTCTAGAGAGAGGTTTGACTCTGCTGAGCATTCGGGAGTCTACAGCAATGCCTTAAAGTGCCTTGACTTCGTGCTTTAACGACAGGTTTGGACTGTGTGATGGGATGAAGAGGACATGTCGCTACAATGGTTTTTCCTCTCAGAAGTTGTTAATTCCATATTTGCCATTTCTCATGCCCCCAATTTACTCAGCCCACCTGCAGCTAAAGTTGAGTGTGATTGGGTTATTGTAAGTGGGGTTGTTTGAAGGCACCGGAAACTGGCTCTCCTGGGAGACTCTGTGGCCAGAGGAGCTTTTCAGGGACCCACACCTGTGTCCCCATCACCGAGGCCCCGTGCCACTTCCTGGCGGAGTCCAGGACCATTCAGACCGTTCTTTCTCAGCTGCTGCAAGAAAAGCCTACTGCTGTGAAAAGGGAAATACTTGTGGTTTGGCTTCCCCTTCGGGCTGACATTTTCCATTGAGAGTAATGAAAGTTTTACTCTTTAAAGATTATGTCAGTGAAAGTGAAAGTGAAGTCGCTCAGTCGTGTCCGACTCTTTGCGGCCCCATGGACTGTAGCCCACCAGGCTCCTCCATCCCTGGGATTCTCCAGGCAAGAACACTGGAGTGGGTTGCCATTTCCTCCTCCAGGGGATCTTCCCGACCCAGGGATCAAACCCAGGTCTCCCACATTGCAGGCAGATGCTTTAACCTCTGAGCCACCAGGGAAGCCCCAAGATTATGTCAAGCAGGAGGTAAATGATATTGCTATTTATCACTACAAACAAATCAGCTGAAACAGGACTATAAAAGCAAGGAGGACAAGTACCTGAACTGCGTGCTTCTGCTTCAGGCGGAGGCGGGCGTGTGTAAGTCAAAGAGAAAACATGAGAAATAGCACCTCGTGCAAATGTGTGGTTGGGAACTTGGAGACAAAGCACCAAGCGCGTTTTCAATATGCAAATAAAATACTCGTTTCACAGAAAATTTGTACATATGTTACACAGCCCACAGATTCAGGGTGTGGTGATGGTGAAACAGACCAGGACTCCTGCTCGGGCAGGTTGACGGTTCCGGCAGTTGTGCTGCTGAACACGATGATGCTGGTGGGGTGTTTCCTCTGCGCAGCCCCGCTCCAGACAGCCCTGTCTATGCCACGTCCTGCGGGGCTGCAGGGGAGGAGCGGTCCTGGGAGAGGCCTTGCCGCAGCAGGGGACCCCCGAGTGTCAGTGGGTCCCCCTGCGTGCGGCGCATCCCTTTGTCCCCGAGTGAGGCTCTTCTCCAGCAGCACCTGCCCACGCAGGAACAGACCCCGCCGAGCGGGTTGGGGGCAGGCCCTTCTCTCACTCCGCGCCCCGAGTGTGGGGGCTGCCCCACTTTGTTGGCCCACCAGGCAGAGAGCTGCTGCAGCCCACAGCTCGAGGGGCCCACGCTTCCAGCCTGGCACCAGCCGGGTCGTCGCATGGACGCAGGCCAGTGTCTGAATTTCTGCTGAAGGCGGACGGCTCTTCCAACGTCCCCTTTGTGCTTTTTCTCACTGGTGTTGACATTAGGACAGTGAAGGCATAAGATGACCCACTCGGGACTGGTTGGTCTTTAATTCCTGTTAATATAAGATTTTTATATTCAATGAATGTTAAAGTGAGATATGTCAGTGAGGCTCAGTGTTTACATAAATCATAGAGAGAAGACCACATGCTTGACGTGAGCTAATTCTGTTCTTTATTCAGAATACAAATTCACCAGCCTTCCTGGGTGGGACATTCATCAGACACACATGGCATGAATTTGCAGACGGAGCAAACACTGACACATCAGGACACCTAGCAGCTCTCTGCCAGAGTGGGCCAGCGTCGCCTTCACATTCCCCTCTTGGCTGGCCCTTCGGCCTCCCAGCCTAGCTTCTCTGGGGCTGCTCGCCGAGGACCTGGAATCACATCATCATTGTGGCCGGAGCGAGCCCTGGGTCCCGGAGGTGTCTCAGCGAGGTGGCTCGTGCCCCGAGGTGGCTCGCCCCCCGAGGTGGCTCAGCAAGGTGTCTTGTCCCCCGAGGTGGCTCCAGCCAAGGCCTCATCACCCCTTTTCTTTGTGTTAACGTGTGTGAGCTCTTCCGTGGAGCAGCATCTCTTGACTTTGCTGCTGCTGCTGCTAAGTCGCTTCAGTCGTGTCCGACTCTGTGCGACCCCATAGATGGCAGCCCACCAGGCTCTGCCATCCCTGGGATTCTCCAGGCAAGAACACTGGAGTGGGTTGCCATTGCCTTCTCACCCGGGAATCTTGCTGAGATAGGATGGACTCGAGTGCCTGGAGGGGAACTGAGCGCTTGCCCTTACCTGGACATTCCCAGGGAGGGGCTGGGTCACAGATGCTGTTTGAACGAGGACTCGGGCCCCTCCGGGGTCTGCGGGCTCCTGGACGACCAGCACGTGGACACAACGGATGCCCTGCCAGCGCTGATGGTGACTGGGCTGTGCTGCTTGGAGGAGGTGGCGCCCACGAGGGGACAGGCCCGAGTGGTAGCTGAGGACCAGCGCGCGCCGCTGCGGTTACGTGGGCCTAGGGGCCGTGGTCACAGGCGACTGTGTCATGATGGCCAGAAGGCTTTGGGCCATGTCCTCAGAGGCTTGTGTGGAGGGAGGAGCCTCCACTTCCCCCAGCTTCGCTGCTGACGGAGCGCAGGGCCGGGTCTGACGGTGCCGGGTCTGACGTGGGTCTGACGCCAGGGGTCTGATGCTGAGTCTGACAGGCTGGCCCACTCTGAGCATCTGTGGAGCGGCTGCTCTGCCCAAGAAGCTGCCAGGAGCGCACGTCCTGTGTGCTCGGGGCTCGGCATGCGCTCAGCAGATGCAGTTCAGGGAGGGGGACCTGGGGAAGCAGGAGCCCAGTGATGTGTGTGAGGTCAGATGCGCCAGGCGTGTGACGACCAGGGGGAGTCGGGCCCGGGTCTGACCCCACACGTGGCCCTCCCTCCCGGGCCCGGCTGCACTTCCCAGCTCTGCGGCTCTCGGGCCAGGCGGCAGGAGCCCAGTCCACCACCGCGAGAGGTGCTGGTGCCGCCCATCCGATCCTGTCCCGAGGCCCCAGGGCGGGGCCGGGCAGTCCCCTGTAGCGCCAGGTGGTAAAGGTGGGGCCCTGCAGCTCCTGCGGTCTCTGTCCACTGGAAAGAGGGTCCCCATGAGGGACTGGATCCCGCTGCAGGAGAGACGCCAGCCAAGGTGACACGGATCATCAGTGGCCTGCCAGCAAATGTGTACGTAGAAGACAAGCAGCGGGTCCCAGCCGGCTCCCCTCGAGGCAAGTGTGCAGGGGTGTCTGCTGAGCCGTGCTGTCTGAGGACACGGTCGGGTCTGGACCATCCTGAAGTCACAGTCGGGTCTAGGCCATCCTGAGGACACGGCCAGGTCTGGGCCATCCTGAGGACACGGCCGGATCTGGGCCATGCTGTCTGAGGACACAGCTGGGTCTGGGCCATCCTGAGGACATGGCCAGGTCTGGGCCATGCTGTCTGAGGACACGGCCAGGTCTGGGCCATGCTGTCTGAGGACACGGCCAGGTCTGGGCCATCCTGAGGACACGGCCAGGTCTAGGCCATCCTGAGGACACGGTCGGGTCTGGGCCGTGCTGTCTGAGTACACGGTCAGGTCTGGGCCATCCTGAGGACACCGCTGGGTCTGGGCTGTCCTGTCTGAGGACGCGGCCAGGTTCTGGGCCGTGCTATCTGAGGACACTGTGGGGTCTGGACTGTCCTGTCTGAGGACACAGTTGGATCTGAACCATCCTCTCTGAGGACATGGTCGGGTTTGGGCCTCGAAGGCCTTCGGTCTCGCCCAGCCTGTGTCCAGGGAGAATCATGTGGAGCGGGGGTTCTGTGTGGTTCACTTGGTTCCGCTGAGCACCTCCGGCTCTGGGTGTCTTTCAGGGGGTTCACTGGGGGTGCGGCGTGACTGAGTGATCAGGAATCAATTCACTTCCTATTTGAGACAAGCCTGGAGAGGATCAGAGGCAGCCCTTCAAGGGTCTTCTTGTGAGACAAGGGGCTTCACTGGTACCTTTGGGTCACTGTGTCCACATGTGCGGTGAGGGGGCCTTGTGGTGTCTGGGCATCAGCAGCCCCATCGGCACTGCCAGTCTGGCCCCAGTGAAGGGTTTGCACCAGTTCTCGGAAGCCCTGGCTTCAAACTCAGGGCTCTGGAGGGAGGCAGACTTGCCTTTCCCTGAACTCTCCTCGGGCTCTGCTGTGAATGGCGCAGGCTAGTGATTAACGCAAACATTCCTGGCGCACACGGCTAAGAGACGGAAAATCCCCGCCTTCTGTTTATGTGACAAGCTCGAGGTCCATATGGATTCTTCAAATAAAGTTGTTTTGGAGTGTTTGATGGGTGCACACGGGCAGGCTCTCGCGAGGCCGCTGGCCAGACCCCTCCTGCTCCTTCAGTCAGCACATGCTCGCTCGGCCTGCTCTTCAGGCCTGAGACTCAAAGAAGACAAGAAGTGCGGTCATGACAGCCATCTGTGGGTTCCAGATTGTTTGTGACCAAATCCGTGGGAAATACCCCCAATTTTCAATGTGCTTTGGAGGGTTGTTTTGTTTGCTTTTTAAAAATCAATAACAGCACAGTTTGGAAATTAAAAGAGCTGATTCAAATCTGGGGACAACAAGCCCATTTCTCTTTGAAGCTTTATCTTAAAAATTTGCAAACTTCAAAGTAAAGGGAGAAGTTGGTAAACTCTGCAGTGTTCTCTGTGCCAGCTGTGTCCCCCACAAAGCTTTCTGTGGGCACGTTAAAAACATCTTTTTAATTTAAAAAAGTTTTATTGAAAATACAGTTGATTTAAAATGTTATTTTCAGCTATACAGCAAATGACTGTTATACGTACATATAAATACATATACCTTCTTTCTTATATTCTCTTCCCTTACAGGTTATTACAAGATGCTGAACATAGTTCCCTGCACTCTTCAGTAGGCTCTCTTTGTTTATTTTACATATAGTATTGTCTGTATGTTGATCCCAAACTCCTGATTTGTCCTCCCCATTCCCACTGGTAACCCAAAGCTTGTTTTCTGAGTCTGTGGGTCAACTTCTGTTCTGTGAATAAGTTCACTCCTGGCATTTTTTATAAGGATTCTGCACACGAGCCGTATCCTAGGACATCTTTCTCTGTCTGACTTTCTTTACTTAGTATGATCATCTCAAGTCTATCCGATTCACTTCAGTTCAGTCACTTGGTCGTCTCCGACTCTTTGTGACCCTATGGACTGCAGCATGCCAGGCCTCCCTGTCCATCACCAACTCCTGGAGTTTGCTCAAACTCACATCCATTGAATCCTTGATGCCATCCAAACATCTCATCCTCTGTCATCTCCTTCTCCTCCTGTCTTCAATCTTTCCCAGCATCAGGGTCTCTTCAAATAAGTCAGTTCTTCGTATGAGGTGGCCAAAATGTTGGAGTTTCAGCTTCAGCATCAGTCCTTTCAATGAATATTCAGGACTAATTTCCTTTAGGATAGACTGGTTGGATCTCCTTGCAGTCCAAGGGACTCAAGAGTCTTCTCCAACACCACAGTTCAAAAGCATCAATTCTTTGGCGCTCAGCTTTCTTTATCGAACTCATATCCATACATGACTACTGGGAAAACCATAGCTTTACCTAGATGGACGTTTGTTGGCAAAGTAATGTCTCTGCTTTTTAATATGCTGTCTAGGTTGGTCATAACTTTTCTTCCAAGGAGCAAGCGTTTTTAATTTCATGGCTGCAGTCACCATCTGCAGTGATTTTGGAGCCCAGAAAAATAAAGTTTCTCACTGTTTCCTTTGTTTCCCCGTCTGTTTGCCATGAAGTGACGGGACCGGATGATCTTAGTGTTCTGAATGCTGAGCTTTAAGCCAGATTCCTCGCTCTCCTTTTTCACTTTCATCGAGAGGCTCTTTAGCTCTTCTTCGTTTTCTGCCATAAGGGTGGTGTCATCTGCATATCTGAGATTATTGATGTTTCTCTAGGCAATCTTGATTCCAGCTTGTGCTTTAACCAGCCTGGTGTTTCACATGATGTACTCTGCATATAAGTTTATAAGCAGGGTGACAATATGCAGCCTTGATGTACTCCTTTTCCTATTTGGAACCAGTCCATTGTTCCATGTCCAGTTCTAACTGTTGCTTCTTGACCTGCATACAGATTTCTCAGGAGGTAGGTCAGATGATCTGGTATTCCCATCTCTTTAAGTTTGTTGTGATCCACACAGTCAAAGGCTTTGGCCCATGTTGCTGCAAATGGCATTATTTCCTTTTTTACGGCTGAGTAATATTCCATGGCATGTACGTGCCGCATTTTCCTTACCCATCCGTCTAGGTTGCTAGCTGGTCGTCTGGGTTGCTTCCGTGTCTTGGTCACTGTAAACAGTGCTGCTGTGAACACAGTGGTGCGTGTGTCTTTCCAAGCTAATTTTTCTCCAGATGTGTGCCCAGGAGTGAGATTGCAGGATCAAATGGTACTGTATTTTTAGTTTATTAAGGAAGCTCCATACCGGTCTCCAGAGCAGCTGCACCAGTGTGCATACTTGGTGGGCACATTTTAAAGCTGAACCCACACAACATATAATCACGCCCCTTTACTTCATGTTGCTCACAAATCTCCACAGTATCATCACCTCACCTAAAACTGAGCATCCAGCTCGCATCACCCGACCCCGTCGTGTCTGCTTCCTGGTCTCCGGCAGGTCCTCTCTCACGGGTCTAAACCCTTCCATGTGTGTTTGGGTCCCATTTCTCTTGGGGGTTTCCCACCCTTTTACAAGTATTTTTATTGAGGACGCTGGGCCATTTCTCTCTTGCTGTGTCTACATCCTGGACTCTGCAGGCCCGTGTGTTTTCCTCCATTCTTAGTGGTATTAGATCTCCTGGGACTCGATGTGACTCGAGCTCCTTTGGTCAGAGTCCTCGGGGGTGGGGGTGCTAGATGATCCTGCTGCGCAGACAGGAGCCCATGGCTTCCAGCTCAGAAGTCCCCAGAGGTGGTTCTGAAGAAGGCGCGACAGGAGGGCTAAGGTGGAAAGATGCTCTCTAAGATGCGGGGCAGGTTGCTAGTGTCCCTCTGTCTGCATATGGGGGCATCAGAACCCATGCCCTCGCCTCTTTTAATCACAGGAGGAGTGACGTTCCTCCTCCCCCACTGCCCTTCCCCTGGCCCCAGGGACGCTGAAGGCTCCTCCCTCTAAGCTCCCTCGGGCCCTCCTCCATCAGCAGCACCCGCCGTCACACTGCCCAGGCCACTGTGATGCTCTTTTGTGCCTTCAGCGGGGCCTGGGTCTCCATTTACCTCCTGGGTTCCCAGAGTCCTCGTCTTGTTTCCTGACGCCACCCTCCCTGTGGTCCTGATGCTCTTTTCTGCACGTGTTCTGATGTTGGAAACCCCAACCCCCAACCTCTCCCATCACTGACCACCTTCTCTCAAAGCTGCAGTTCTCCGGGGTTGTCACACTCATTCCTGTAGCTGTGATGGAGAACCATACGCCAATGGCCCCAAATCTACGTTTCTGCCCCAGATCTCTCTTGAGATCCGAGTTATTAAAGGTATATGATGTCTCTACTTAGGTACCACAAGTCATCACACACTCAGAGTGTCCTTTCTGGAACCACCCTCCTGAGCCAATCCCACCAGGAGTGAGCTTGCATCGCGTACCGGTGTTGACCTCACAGCCGGCCTTGCCACCGGAGGCAAACGTCAGGTGCAGAGTGACCATCCCCCGGAAGGCTGTGCGGGCTGTCCTCCAGGATCCGTGCTCTGGTGGGTGGGGGCAGATGCACCCGGCGAGGGGGCTGGGGTGCTGCACGGGCAGCTCACCACTTGGGTTGTTCCTAAGTATCCCAGCTCCGCCCCTGCCCCGTGCTAAGGTTAACGGGAAGGTCAGGACGGACTAGCGAACAGCAGACCTCAGTGCCAGCCCGCCTCCACCCTGCGGGAGAGAACACACCAGCTGAGACGCAGGTAAGGCGTGCGTGTGATCCTGCTGCAGGGTCCTCCGGCTCCGAGACGGCCCCGAGTAGAGGGTAAATGAACCAAGCCATCTGTTTGCTCACAATACCGCTAAGGCTTTATTTTACTAACAACATTCCCCTTCGTGGGGAAGGACTGGGACCTGTGGAAACAGGGATTTATCACTCGGATAAAAGACTGAAGAATAATCAACAAAATAATTCTTTCCTGAGTCTAGGAGTCAAGTTTCTGTGAGCCCTCCTAGAAGGTTGTGGTTTAAAGACATAAAATCTTAGGGGAAAAGGGCCAGGGTTCTAGACGTTGAGCGTGGATCTATGAAAGTTACTCCAGATTTTTAAATCTGTTTCTCCTATTCGTTAAAATAAAGCACTAGGGTGTCTGTGTTAGTTTCTTTCTGAAGCTGTGACAGAAAATCGCAAACTTGATGTCTTAAAACAGCACAAATTTATTCTTACCGTCTAGACGTCAGATGTCCAAAACCAACCTCTCTGGGCAGATGTCCCGGGGCAGGCTGGCTCCTGTGGAAGCTGGAGGGAAGTGAGGGCCTTGCGCTGTGCCCCAGCTCCCAAGGGCCATGGTGCTCGGGGCCCCCTTGCTGCCCTCTCCGAGGAGAGCCCGGCTCCCCTGCTGCACCGGGACCATCTCCCGGCTCCAATTCTTCACGTGTCCCACGGCAAAGGCCCCTTTCCCACGTCAGTGACGAGGGTTCTGGGCTCAGGACGTGGAACCAGGGGCAGAGGCTGTTACGCAGCATGCCCAGTTAGCGACGGGACAGTGGCGGCTCTCACGACAGCGTGTCTCAGGTACGGTGCATCCCTGGCATGGCTGACGGCCACCTGCTCCGGGCTCCTGGTCACCACTTTCTCTGCAGCAGGGCCGTCTTCCCCTCGAGCCGGGGGTCCTCTGTCTGTGGGTCCCCAGAACCTTGGGGCCCTGGCCGCCCTCCCTGTGCACACACCTCCCCCCTGCAGGAGCCTTGACTCCTCTGCCCTGTGCCCCCCACCCCGCAGTGGCCTCTCCTCCATGTGGCCTCAGAGCCCCTCTCCTGTCATGTGGACCCCAGGACATGTCTCGCCAAGTTCCTGCAGCTGAGGGGGAGAATCGTGAGAGTAAGCCTCAGTGCCCCGCCCTCCCCAGGTGCCGAGGAAAGAGGGTCGCCACGTGCTGCCCTTGCTCCCCGGGGAGAGGCAGAGCCTTCCCGGTCATGTGTGTGCACACATTGAACACATGTATGTGCACGCATGTGTGTGGGCATGTGTGTTCCTAGCATGCACACCCGGTCGTGTGCATGTGCACATTGTACACATGTGTGTGCACACAGGTATGTTGGCATGTGTGTGCAGAAACTGGCCAAGCTGGGTGGAGACTGCCTGTGGCCATCTGTGTGCAGGAGTCACCGTCCATCACAGGTGTGTCTTTGGAAGTGGTTACCCGGGTCTCCACCCAAAAGATAGACCACATTGTTCAGTCACTCAGTCACATCTGACTCTCTGTGACCCCATGGACTGCAGCACGCCAGGCTTTCCTGTCCTTCACCATATCCCGGAGCTTGCTCAAACTCAGGTCCATCAAGTCGGTGATGCCTCCAACCATCTCGTCCTCTGTCGTCCCCTTCTCATCCCACCCTCAATCTTTCCCAGCATCAGGGTCTTTTCCAATGAGTCAGTTCTTCACGTCAGGTGGCCACAGTATTGGAGTTTCAGCTTCATCATCAGTCCTTCCCTCAGTCCGTACATCGTAAGAAAACCCAAACCCTGGTCTTTGGGAGCAGGAGGCCGCTTTGTGGTCAGTGATGACAGCAGGTCCGTCATGTTTGCTGCTGAGTCCTCCTGGCCATCATGTGGGGACACTTGGTTTATGGCTGGGTGTCTGCCCCCTGCCTGAGGACGGTCCTGAGAGAGGATGGCGGTGCCAGCGCCCTGTGGGGTCTGAGCGGCCTCCCTATTCACGTGATGCTGTAGCCGGGGGCCTGCGACCACAGCCCTGCTCCGACAGTGCTGCCGGCTTCCCTGCGCACACCGGGCCCCCCCTGGGGCTGGCGGTTCTAGAGACAGCCTTGCAGCTCCCGTCTGCGGCCAGGGGTCACGCGCTGCATCCTCACGGCCCTTCCACCTGTGGCTCCCGGAGTTCACAGGCCTCATCTCCTTGGCCTGCGGTGTCCCACCACAAGGGGCACGCCAGGGGCGATGCTGAGTAGATGTGCAGCTCCGCCAAGGCCCGTGGAGGACCAGTGGCTGCGTGAGGGCTGGGCGCGGGAACAGGAGGCGGGGCCCGGGCGTCCTTGCCCCTTCTGTGCCGTCACCACATCTGGCCTGGGCATGTCCTCCTGGGCCGGCAGGTGCGGCCGTGGGCCAGCTGATGGGTGTGAGCCACGTAGCTGTGAGCCATGTGGGGGCCATCTGTCCAGATCGGGGTCGTCTGCCCCATTTCCTTCCTCCTGCCACTGCTGCACGGATGGAGGGAGGGAGCTGCAGGGGGAGGAGACTGGGGCATAAGAGGCTCCTTCCAGGTGGGCCTCCAGGTGATCCTGCAGGTGAGGCTTCAGCTGAGGCTCCAGGTGATCCTCCAGCTGAGCCTCCAGCTGAGGTTCTAGGTGGGCCTCCAGGTGATCCTTCAGGTGGGGTTCCAGGTAGCCCTCTAGGTGAGTCTCCAGGCGAGGCTCCAGGTGGGCCTCCACGTACTGGATGGGAAGCCGGGAGTCCTAGAGGTTGGGCAGGTGGGGCCCATAGCTGCTCAGTGCCTTAACCATGCTTCAGACCAGATGTGAGGCTGCATCTCCCCTCCTTGTCCACCCCCCACCCCACAAGGACTGCCCACAAGCCACCTGTGCAGGGGCTCCCGCAGATTCTAGTGGGAGGGAAGGGAGGTGAGAACACGGCCACACCACCTCTCGCCCGCCTGTTCAAACAGCCTCAGAGAGACAGGCTTTTCCAACACAATCCCAGTAGGTTTTTCCTAAGTGTAATCGTTTAAGAGCCTACTTTTCTGGATGACTTGAAACATAAACCCAGAGTTTACATTAAAATAAATCTCTCCCCTCCCCCGTGACATGAACATCCAATCTGTGAGCTTGGTGGTTTCTCTAAAGTGAAGTGCTAGTCACTCAGTCACGTCTGACTCTCTGCAACCAACCCCAGGGACTGTAGCCCACCAGGCTTGCTTCTCTGTCCCTGGGATTCTCCAGGCAAGAATACTGGAGTGGATTGCCATGCCCTCCTCCAGGGGATCTTCCCAACCCAGGGATCGAACCCACGTCTCTTACATCTCCTGCATTGGCAGGACTGTTCTTTACCACTAGCGCCACCTGGGAAGTACATCAGGATATATATAATTACATCAGTAATAAGTGATGTATTTTAAAATATAAATTAACGTTTAAGCCTTCTGGTCGAGGAATAATTCCATGATTCCAAGGATGGCGTCTATAGTTTCTGTCAGTCTCGGAGGGCCCTACGCCGTCAGGGGTCTTAGCATCCTTCCAAGATGCAGGAGTCTCACATCTGGTCCTTCCCCAGCTGACCGTCCTCACGGAGGTTAGGCATCCGCATGGCTCAGAACCTCCAGACGGGCAGCACCGGCTTCGGCCCATCCGGCCGATCTGAAGTCCGCAGTGCAGATGGCTCCAGTGCTGGAAGGACCAGCGCCGGGTCCGGCAGCCCCAAGCTTGGGCCCTCGTCTGCACGGCTGGCTTAGCCCCTGCCGCTTGAAGACCTGGAAACAGCCGTGGGGCCCGCTCTCCAGGCCCGTGTGGCCACAGGCCTGAGTGATCTGCTTTCCCTCCAGACACTGGGCGTCTGGCTTCTGTGAGTGAGTGTGTAAGCAGGAAGATTCAAGCAGGTGTGCGTAAGTGGGGTCAGCAAGTGAGCACGGGTGTGCAGGCAGTGAGGAGGAGGCTGGGGGCTGGTCCTGGGGCAGCGTGCGGGCACTTGCCCCTCACTGGGCGACTCGGCTTGTCCTTGCAGAAACCCTGGAAAGGAAAGGCTGAACAGGCCTCTGCCAGGGTTGCCCGAGCCTGCGGAGCTGAGAGGCCTTGAGGCCGAAGACCCCTCCCAGCCACCCACCCACCCTCACGGCACCCTCCCGCACCCCCCTCAGCGGGGGACACCCCCCCCACCTAGCTGTCCCCCTGCCCCTCCACCAGGGAAGACCCACAGCCACTCCTGCCGGCACCCCGGCTGTGGGGTGGAGCCAGCGTTGACCCTCCCCGTGCTGCACTGTGGGGCCCTGGGGTGGGCTGCAGGGAGAGAGTCCTGCCAGCTTGTCTTCGAGCTGCAGGCAGTCCTCCAGCCCACGGCCCTGCCCTGCCGAGGTGTCTGCACAGCTGCTGCTCAGCCCCAGGCCCAGGGCGCCCGGGCTCCCTCCCAAGGCCGCCGGGGGCTGGGCTGCAATCAGCCACCCTGCAGACCGCAGCCTTGCCCCTCACCTGGCCTCCCTTTCTTGTCTCTAAATTGGCTCCAGGAGCTTTGTGAGGCCATCTGCCCCGGCGGCACCGACACAAATACACACGCGTGCACATGTGCACCAGCACACACAAACACACGCGCACTGCGTGTGCACGAGCCGGGCACACACGCCACACGCGCACACGCGCGTGCACGGCACGCACACGCACAGGCTCAGGTCTCGCCGTGTCCAGGCCCCACAGCCCCCACCCTCATGGACCCGCAGAGTGAACGTCTCACAGACGCCCAGCCCCAGGGTTTGCTTCTTGCTCCCACCCTTCTGCTGGAGAGGCAGGGTCCTCTCTGGAGGGTCCAGGTGGTCGACCAGAAGCAGGAAGGTGGCGTCCAGGATGCCGACCCCAAGGGCGGTCTTTCCAATGGAGGCAGGGCGCCTGGGAGCTGGCGTGGGCAGCTCGACGGAAGGAGACCCCGAGGGGACGCCGGTCTGGGTCTGCTCACACCTGCGCTCACCTGGTTTTCCCTGAGAAACCCAGCAGGTGCTCTGGGTCTGAGCCTTCCAGCCTGGGGCCTCCTGACTGTTTGAGCCTGGGGCCACGAGCTAGGGTTTGTCTCTGCGGGAGCGCACTCTGCCCATGGCAGAGACCGGAGAAGGGCTCTTTGAGCCCTGGGCATTTATAAAGTGCCTACTGTGTGCAAGTGGACAGCGTGCTTCACCGCTGCTCAGCGCCTCTCTGCTTCTCCAGCTCCTGCCCACCCTGAACAGCAGACGCCACCCAGTCACAGATGGCGAGGGGGCCCAAGTTATGACGGATGAGCTGATGACCAGGGCTCTCCGGGACGGCTGAGTGTCAGGAAAAGGCTTGTGGGTCCCTTTGCCCCGTGGAGGTGGCCCGAGAAGACGGACAGACGACACCAACGGAACAGAAATCCTGCCCGCCCTGGAGAACGTGCCCTCAGGGCACACGCCTTCTCCGCCCTGGGTGGGGCCGGGATGGGCCTGGAAGACGGGCACAGGCCTGGCCAAGTCCAGGGGCTCAAGGTGCCCCCGCAAAGTGCAGGAACACACAGCTGAGCACGTTTCCCGTGAACATCCAGATGGTCAATAGGCCAGGCTCTGTGGGCAGGCATGTCCCACCCGCCAGGCTCTGTGGCCAGGCCAGGGGCCCCACAAGCTTGTTCACGGTGCCAGGGGTGCCAGGCCCTGTTCTGGAGAGAACACCAGCCCGCTGCCCGCGAGGGACCCCTGCCCGTGAAGACGGACCACGCATGACCTGCCTTATCTGCTTCTCCTTCAGGGGTAACACGTGAGCTTCTGTCCCCAGTTCTCCTGCTCCCCTGTGAGGGGATGCAGCCCGCGGGGATGGTGCCTGCGGGCCTCTGCGGGGGAGTGAGAGTGTCGGTCACTTAGTCCTCTCCGACGCTGCAACACACGGGCCATAGTCCACCAGGCTCCTCTGTCCACAGGATTCTCCAGGCAAGACTCCTGGACTGGGTAGCCGTTCCCTTCTCCAGGGGAACTTCCCGACCCAGGGATCGAGCCCAGGTCTCCTGCGTTGCACGTGGATTCTTTACCTCTGAGCCTCCAGGGAAACTTGTGTGGGGAGAGGGCCCAGCGTTTGCCGCCTGGGGTCGGCTGCCTCAGAGGACCTTGTTCTTCAGCCTGTTTCCATGCCGTCAGCGCACTGGGGCAGGAACGGACGTCTGAGACGAGGCTGGAGAAACACGCCTGGACTTTAGGGGCCCAGGGTGTGTGAGGGGGGCTCGGCGTTCGTCCGGGGAAGGGGCTCAGCGCAGACTTTCAGGGGCTGTTTCCAACCCGCGGGTCGGGGGGCCAGAGCTCCAAGCGCCGCCTGTGTGTGCACGCTGACGCCCCGCTCGTTTGTTGGGTCCCAGGCAGCTCTTGTGCCCCAAGTCACGTCTGCTCTGACAGGAGGAAGGCTGGCTGCCTCTGAGGCTGCGGGAACAGCTCCAGGCTCCTTGGGCCATGTGGGGTGGAGACGTCCCTCCCCAACCCCTCTTGGGGCAGCAAGCCCCTGAGGCCTCCCAGGCGGACGCTCACTTGGCCGCGGCGCCGTCCACGACCGCAGACCAGTGTGGGGGCTGTCGTTAAGAGCCAGGGCTGCCCGCCTGCCTCCGCTTTCTCAGGGACTCTGAGGGCCTGTCCGCCAGGCACTGGCTGTGGGGCAGGGCGGCTGGACCCACCCGACAGCGCTTTTCCTCCCTGGGGCCTCCGCATGCTTCTCCTCCCTGAGGGCCAGACCCACTCCTCCTGACCGCATCCCCCAGCCCCCAGCCCCTGGTCCTGAGCAGGAATGGCCCTTCAGGGCTGCTGGCCCCGCTGGCCACACCGCTCAGATCAGGACCCTGGAGGGTGTCCACAGAGCCTTTGAGGGCTTTCCTCCTGGACTCATTCCACGTCCTCGGCCCTGTCTTCCAATCCCACTCAGGAGCCTGATGCTTAGCCAGGCTCGCCGGCCTGCGACCCTGGAGGAGGACGCGCCAGGCGGGGCTGCCCTTCCTCGCGGTGGGGAAGCTGGACGTCAGCCTCATGTTCCCCGCTTAGCGGGTGAGGTCACACGAATGACTTCATCAGCCTGTGTCACCGGGAGCTGGACTCAAGTGGGTTCTATTTTCAAAAGGGGTTTCTGTACTTTGGGCTATATCAGGGTTTAGCTGTGGCGCGTGGGTTTCCCTCACTGCTGTGCGTGGGCTCAGTGGCCCCCCAGCTGTGGGGCCCTAGTTCCCCGACTAGGGGACAAACCCTTGTCTCCTGACTGGGGGTGGACTCTTAACCACTGGACACCAGGGAAGCCCCGTCAAAAGGATTTTAGTTTTTCGTTGTTAACTGAGATTCCATCCACAGATGTTCCATTCACCGTGGAGAGCTCCGTGCACACACCACACACACCACACACACACCACACACACACACACCACACACACCACACACACATCACACACACACACCCCACACACACCACACACACATCACACACACCACACACACACCACACCACACACACACACCACACACACACCACACCACACACACACCACACCACACACACACCACACCACACACACACCACACACACACACCACACACACACACCACACACACACACACACACCACACACCACAC